>NC_030684.2:21847166-22147166 GCF_000004195.4 Xenopus tropicalis | reverse complement strand
TGACTCTGGGTGGGATTTTGTAATCTCTTTCACAGTGGATGAAGATATACCTCCTAAATTGTCCTTATGGTGCCAGTCTGAGGATGGAACAAGGTTGGCCAGATAGCCTTTTTAAAACAAATGCATTGTCAGATGTCAGTTGTCTTTTGGGGTTTGGGCAATAATTTGTGGTCCAACATTTGGTGAACATCCTTAGCTCAAGGTTAAAGATATATAGAAACATTAGGGTAATAGTCACCCTGCTATAGTTCCAGGGGTACCCAGGGCACAAATAAGCACTCACCCCAAATCCCCCCCCCAACTGGCCTTCAGGCTGGGCCCCCTTAGCTCATAACAAGGTTACAGGTATATAGAAACATTGGGGTAACAGTCACCCTGCTATAGTTCCAGGGGTACCCAGGGCACAAATAAACACTCACCACAAATCTCCCCCTAACTGGCCTTCAGGCTGGGCTCCCTTAGCTCATAACAAGGTTACAGATATATAGAAACATTGGGGTAACAGTTAGCCTGCTATAGTTCCAGGAATACCCAGGACTCAAATAAGCACTCACCTGGCCTTCTCCCCTTAGCTCATAACAAGGTAACACAAGTACAGATATATTAGCAAGACCTTTACCCTACAAAGGGTTAACCTCGGGTACAGCAGGCCTGCACTAGAAGAGAATAATGTATATATAGTGAATACTCATTAGCACATGGAAAAAGACAGTTTATGGCAGGTTTGCTAATTGTCCAGCCTACAGCAATTCCTCAGAAAGTGTGAAAAGCCTTACTAATATTTAAGTGGAAAATGCCTGTGTGCGCTGGGAACACATTTGTCGGAAAACAAATGTCCTACATTGGGCATGCTGCTTTCTGATAGGGATAATCAAGCAAAATACATGCTTTTTAGCGTCTTTATAAAGGTGTGTGTGCGTCTCCCTGCAAAGAAATCGCAGAGTTGTTTTCCAAACGATATAATTAGGATTTGAATACAGTCAGTGCGTGCAGTGCGTGAGTGCGTGAGTGCGGCCGAGAGCGGAGTGACCTCTATCAGTCGGCGCTGCCTATAAAAGTTTATTGGAAGCAAGGAAATACGCTTTAACTTACACTAAAGTGCCTGTCTGCCATCTGTTAGACAGACAAATATATCATGTTGGGTACAATCCTTTTTAATTTATAAAAAAATTGCGCTTAGTACAGGGGACATTTTCCTTTATTGAGTTCTTGCATCCTAATACAAGGATATACAACATAACTAGTTTATTCATAAATGTATCAGAACGTTTCTTGCTCTGTGGGCAACTGTCTTACCCTGAGATACACAATGCAGCTCCATTTCCAACTTTAAACTTAACTTCAATGAGTGGCACAGCCTGACAGGATGCCACTCTAACATCAAACACAAATCATAGCTCTGACTCCAGGAAGACAAAAGATTGGGCTACTCACCTAAAACTGTATGAAGCCCCATCAGAAAAATACAAAGAAAGGCAAAAATCTAAGGGGGGGGGAGTGAAAAGTATTAGCCCATCACCAAAGAGACATCAGAATTAGCAAGAGACTCACGGTGGGTCAATGTTAAAGGGGCACTGAAGCAAGAAGTGGTCCATTGTTTCCACTTCCCCAGAACATTCCTCTCGTGGGCAGTCACGGTCATCAGTGCGTCTGTACTTCAGATTCCCATTAACATAGAGCTTCCCGTGGAAGGAGCGCCAGACGACATCCCTGAGCTTTGGGGGAACCCTTGGGGAATTGACTAAAGAGAGAGCTGATCTCAACACCTCGTGTGGACAGTCTTTCAGGGTCAGTGATGCATTAAAGTAGGAACCCAAGACTCTCCTATCGATGTCCCTTCTTGGAGAAGCCCTGATCTGCCCAACAGACATACACCACCCCCTTATAACCTTCAGATTCACGGCAACATAAGGCGGGAGAGGGGCATGAGGAGCACATACACTCTTTACCAAGCAACCTCTCATCCAACACTCAAGAAAAGGAAGGGCCCAAACTCTGAAGATCTCCACCCACAAAGGAGGCTTCTCCAACAGGAGGTTGCTATAGTTGTACTTAATAAAGGTGTTCACAAAGAACACAACGGGGTTCACCATACCGAGACCCCCCTCCTTCCTTTGTAGGTAGGTAATATTCCTTTTGATGAGGTTTGTCTTATTCCCCCATAACAGTTGGAAGAAGAGACCTTTGATCTTAACATAGAAAGCTTCTGGCAAAAGGCACACATGGCTGAGATACAAAAAGATTGGAATCAGGTAGGTTTTGATAAGATCCACCCTTTCTCTGAGGGTAAATTTCAACCCATTCCACCAGTTCACCAGAACAGATGCGGTTTCCAACTTGCCCTCCCAAATTTGCTTGGCATAATCGCCCTGGCCAAATTCGATACCAAGAATTTTAATTTTGGGCTGGGCCACTGGGAAGACATCCGGAAGATCGAAGGCAGGATCTCCCTTCCCCATCCAGAAAGTTTTGCACTTATTCTGATTAATCAAGGACCCAGAGGCCCTTGAGTAGTCCCTTAGCACCCTTGCCACAGTCTCTGCCTCCTCCCCACTAGACACGACTACTGTGACATCGTCTGCATAAGCAGAGACCTTCAGGGCCCTCCCGGGAGACAGAGGAACCCCTGCTAATGCACTCTATCCGCCTTATGAGAGGATCAATGGCAAATACATAAAGCAAAGGGCTCAAAGGACAGCCCTGTCGGACCCCAGAAGAAACCCCAAAGCTCTCCCCGGACCAACCATTCACAAGTGGGAAACTCTCGGCCCCTTTATACAAAACCTTCAGCCAATTAACAAATTTACCTGGAAGACCGTACCTGTCAAGGAGCAACCAGAGATACTGATGGTTTACCCTATCAAAAGCCTTTGACTGATCCAAAGTCAGCAGATACTTACCCCACTCGCAGATGCTGCACCGCTCTAGGACCTCCCGGATGCCAAGGACAGCGGAAAAGGTGCTGCGGCCCTTCACTGTACAGTGCTGAGAGGGGGAAAGAAGCCTTTCTGAAAAAGGAAAAAGGCGGTTGAACATGACCTTTGCCAGAATCTTTCGGTCTGTATTGAGAAGAGCGACCTCAACCTTAGACTGGTACAAACCCTTGGAGAGGAGAATAAGAGCTGAGTGTCTCATAGAGGGAGGGAGTAGGCCCTCTTCCATGGTGCTATTGAATACCTCTGTGAGAAGAGGGGCCAGGACATCAACAAACGGTTTATAAAATTTGGCTGTTAAACCGTCAGGCCCAGGAGACTTTTTGAGGCCTAAGCCTTCAATTGCCTTCCTGACCTCCTCAACTCCAATCTCACACTCCAATTCATCAAAAGAAATATTCTCATCTTGCAGAATAGGGGTCTCTTCCAGAAAGGAAGACATACTGGCCCGGGAGAGCCCCTGCCCCTTCAGGAGTTCAGCATAGTAATTCTTAACAACTCTGAGAATACCAGGGACCGAAGTCTCTAGCACCCCAGCCTCATTTTGCAAGCGTGTATGGACTTGGTTTTGGTAAGGGTCGGGCGAGTGGTGCTTCCCGTAGTCCCTCTCCAAAACCAGGGAAGAGTACCTGTCATACTGATACTCCTTCATGAGGGCACGGCCCCTGCCAACTTCCCCACCTTGGGCCCCATCAGACACCAGTCTGTCTAACTTTCTCCTGAGAGATTGGTAGGCACGATCTTTAGCAATTTGTATCTTGTTTGCTAGGCCTCGAAAGAGTCCTGCTGCCCTCTTTTTGACCATCTCCCACCACTCCGCCTTAGTGTTGCACAGATCTAATAAGGATTCCTGAGCCTGAAAGAACTCCCTGAAGGACTGATTTACACACTCCTCCCCCATGAGGGCCGAATTCAGGCGCCAAAGACCCCTTCCCCTCTGAGGGGACTCTGAAACATTCAAGGACACACTCACCATACAGTGATCGGAGAACTCCACGGCTGTCACCTCAGGAGGAGACACTGACTAACTATGCTATTCAGGTAAATGCTATCATAGCCCAGCCGACCTGCGGCACCTCCCCTATCCATAGGCCTAGTCACGGTGTTAAAGTCACCGCCAAAAATTATTGGCTGGGCTGTAAAAAGAAAGGGCTTAATACTGCTAAACAGGTCCCTCCTCGCCTTTAGGGTCTGAGGACCGTACACATTAATAAGGCGAAGATTCTGCCCATTCAGCAGGACGTCTAAGACCATACATCTGCCCATCTCTACCACAATCACCCGTTTGACTGTTACCTTACTGGTCTTAAAAAGGGCCGCCACTCCGCTGTACGTCTCGGCCGCAAGAGACCAGTAGGAAGGACCGTGCACCCATTCCTTCTTGGCCCTATGGAGCACCTGTAGATTGCATAATCTATGCAAAAATAAAATGTCTGCCTCAACTCGGGAGAGCAAAAAAAGGCCGTGTCTCTTGCGCCTACAGACTTAACGCTCACGACATTAATGGTCACGACGCGTATTGGAGGGGGAACAGCCATTTACAGGGTGATTAAGATGAGGAGGTTTCCACCCTCCTTTTTACCTTCCTATCATCATCAGAGCATTCCCTCTTTGCAGAGAGACCTGATGGAAGCTTTTCAGCTTCACTAGGACTAATGTCCTCAAACTCCGAAGAGGAAGAGTTGGCGTTATCAGACCGTGCCAGCTCCCTGTTTAGTTCCTCCTCCAACTCTGCCCTCTCCCCCCAAGATAAAGGAGCAAAGCGATTTACAGATAAAGGAAAGGGATCAGCCCCCTCCTTTGCATGGACACATAAAGGGGCACCCTCTGCCCTTTCCTCTTTCTTCCTATGATTCCCCCCACTCGTGTTGGTAGCCTTCTGTTTGGTTAAGGTAGCTTTCTGGGGTTCGCCTACCTTAACCCAATCCCCCAATGTGTTTTTAGCCACACTAGGCCGCTCAGAAGGGGGGGGTCTCCTGAACTACCCTTGGGGAGATTAGTACCTGTCCACTAGGTTGTCCTCTCCCTCTCCCCCTTCCCCGTGTTGCCCTAAAGGAAGTGGAGTTCTGTGGTGCCTGGGAAGACTGCGGGGCCCGGGAAGGCTGGGGGCCCGGGGGAGGTTCTGGGGCCTGGGGAGACTGGGGGCCCTGGGAAGGCTGAGATGAATTATGGGGGATGAACGGGTCAGGATCAGGCACGGGCTGTTGTGTGGCCTCGGACTCAAGCAGCCCCATTTCCTTGCAGTATTCCTCATCAATGCTTTGCACACGATATAGGACAGGAACCGTACGCATGGCCGAGCTCTCCGCACAAGTTGCACCGGATACTTTTGGGACAGTGCTTTGCCACATGACTTACCCAAAGGCACATGGCGCATTTCAGTACATCGCAACTAATACTGAAATGCCTGGTGGAGCCGCACTTCCAACATTCCCTGAGCTGCCCGGGATAAAAGCAGCAGACTAAATCCCGGCCAATGTATGCAGAGCTGGGGGATGTGCTGGGTGACATTGCCTACAGTGCGTAGGCGTACTTTAGCCTGCCAGCCCCCTGCCCATATCCCCCTGTACCCAAAGTCCCTCTCAAGCTCCCCTATCACATCCCCATACCTTCTCAGCCAGATCTTTAGGTCTGCGGGGGGGATGGACTCGTTCTCTATGAGAATGGTGACCTTGCAGACCCCAGGCCTAGACACGGGCACTGCCTGAAACCCCTCCCACATCCCTGTAAGATCCCTAAACTTATCCCAGAACTCGTCCAACTCCTGGGGCCTCATGAAGCTGATGGTATAATCTTTGAACACTTTGTTATGCACAAAACAATAAATATCATTTGCAGTGAAGCCCATATCACAGATCTTATCAACGACATTATTTCCCTCAGGCAAGGGACCATCCCCCTCCCACTGCAACCGCACCACATTCCTGCGCCTCCCCGAGTCTGCGGGGTAGATCCTCCCACATCGGGGGTAATTCCCCACTGCAGGTTTGTCACCCACACTAGCCCCACTCACTGCCACCTTCGCCACATTCACACTGCCAGGCACTTTAGCCTTGCCACGGACAATATTAGCAAAGCTTTGGCCACTCACACCAGCCACCTCATTCGCTGCACTCACACCCGCCGCTGTGGCATTAACTGCACCAGTTGGGTCATTCACCCCTGCACCCACAGCACTCGTACCTGCACCCACAGCACTCGTACCTGCACCCACAGCTCTCGTACCTGCACCCACAGCTCTTGTACCAGCACCCACAGCACTTGTACCCACACCCACAGCACTCATACCTGCACCCACAGCACTTGTACCTGCACCCACAGCACTTGTACCCACACCCACAGCACTCATACCTGCACCCACATTCACCTCTTGCACAACAGCATTTGACCCTTGCACTGTTGGACCCGAGCCCCCCCACACACATTTACACCCACAGAATTCACGTTCCCAGTGCACTCACCAGCCTCAGGCAGTCGCTCAACGATCCCCTCACTGCAGTCATGCCCACGCACACTTGCACCATTGGAAATGGCAGCAGTTGGAATTGTTGAGCTACAAGAGTCCACTGCAGAGTCTTTTGCAGCCGCCTTCTTCCTGCCAGATTTAGGAGCAGCCTTGGTTGTCTTCTTCTTGTTTCCCTTTTGCTGTTCCTCCTGCTGCTCAGCGACTGCAGCTTTGCCTTTATGGTTCTGCTCCAAGTTGTTCTTCTGGCTTTTTCCTGCTCTGGGAGAGATACTGTGGTAGATGCCAAGGCCTCTGGTTGCTGTGAGATGTCACCATCAGGGCCCACTTGTTGTTCTGCACCGATGTTTGCAGCAGTGTGGCAAACTGACTTCCTTTCAGCCATGTTCTGCCCGGCTGCCCTGCATTCCTCCCAGATGGCAGATTCTCACTTTTCCCTGCAGCCACAATATCTTCAATTTCTTCCAAAGAAAAGACCATTTTTTGTGGCCTCAGGGAGCAAGGAGACTCCACCTGCCTTATCTCCCTTAGGAGGCCCGGTGTACCTGAGGGGGTACCAGTGGGGGTGCCAGTAGGAGTGCCAGTGGGGGTTCCTTGGCTCTTTGGAACTGTCCGGTTTGGCTGGAGGGCCCCAGAGCTTTCAGGCTCCTCCTCGCTGGAGACCTCAGTAATGGCTCTGTTTCTCAGTGATGTCCTGTATTTCTCCTCCTGGCGCCTCTGCTCCATCTCCCGGAACCGCTCGGCATTATCAAATGATTCCTTCACCGCGCCGATTCCCTTGCCAAGGAAGTCCAGTTCCCACTCCAGAGTGCGCTGCTTGTCAAACAGGGCAGCAATCTCCACCTTCTTGCGGGGCCGGGCCAGGCTGTAGGCCTTAGCGCACTCATACCTCTTGGTCTTTATTAGAGATTTCAGTGTTGCAAGCTCAGCCATTTTCTCCTTAAACTTCAGTATTCCCTTAGCCAGATTTTCCTGGAATCCCGGTTTATGCGGCAGCATATCAGGGTTAAACCCTGCAACTTGCACTGGGGACTCCGCTTGGGGCCTCTCAGAAACACCGCCTTCTGCAGAAGGAGAAGGAAAGTCATTTTGGCATTTTAATGCCAATAGATTAGCCACATTAGTTCCACCTAGAACGATATATTTATTCTGTAGAAAGCTTTACCATACCTGAGTAAACAGCCATATAAGCTCCCTCTGTTTGCTTTAGATAGCAGCTGCCATTTTTGCTTGGTATCCAATAACTTCCTGCTCCAGCTCTAGAGGCTGGTAGCATAGATCACACATTTTGATGGGAGGGGGAGTGAATCCTTGAATTCTTATGGGAGGGGAAGCAGGAGAGGGGAGAGAGGAGAGAGCTGTGCAGGCTTTGGCCCTAGGAATGAAGGATTTTTCTGAGAGGAAGTCAGATACCCTAAGAACATGTTTACAAAAAAGGAAACAAGAAATCCTGTGTTCCTTTTGAGTGCTATGGCTTTTATGACCTTTCTGATAAAGCTTACTTAGTTTTTACCCTTACTTCTCCTTTAAGGAAGTTCCAAAGACTCAAGTTTTGCCTTTGATGTATCGATAGACAGGAAAAAAGTCAAAATGCTTTGTGGATAACTTTTAAAAGGATGCTATGGGTTATTGCCCATGGGCAAATTTGCCCAGACTTGATAAATGACCCCCATTGAGTCCATTTTTATGTTGTTAACCCATCGCCCTATGCAATCTTTAGAAGTGGAGTCTTCATCCGCTAAGAAAGCTTTACTATGAATGTTACAATTCCTGCAACAAGTAGATCCTGAACAAAATAACTTCCATAAATCGTGATTTATTAATGTTTTGTTAACTTCTTTTTGTCAAAAAGAAATTCGGCAGGTTTGATCTAGTACCATTGAGTCCTATGGAGGCTTAGAATAGTAGAGAAAGAGAATAGTGACAGCCTGTCCTTGAACTTTCAATGAGAAATTAATCCCCTCATTGGTTTCATTTTCACCTGGTTTCAAGGGAAATTTAATCCACCCATTGTATTAAATTTCACCCAGTTTCAAGGGGAAATTAATCCCCCATTGTCTTCAGTTTAACTTGTTTTCAAGGGAAAATTAATGCCCTCATTGTCTTCTGTTTCACCCTGCTTCAAGGGAAATTTAATGCCCTCATTGTTTTCAGTTTCACCCAGCTTCAAGGAGAAGTTAACCCCCTCACTGTTTTCAGTTCCACCCAGTTTCAAGTGAAAAAAAGCAATTCCTGTTTGTGAAAGAGGATTCATGGATTATCGTGAAATTTATAAATACAGCAATGATTGAGTTTAGTTCAAATTTCTACCAGTTTAGTAAATGTGCCGGCACAGTGGGTTATTTTACTTCTTAATATGACTATTTCTCATCAGGGCAACCAGTTAAGTCTTGTCCATGGCTTCCATTGGCCCCTGGAGTCAAGTTTTACAATAGAAAATAAAATGCTTTATCAAGCAACAGTCTCATCCGATAGACTTGGCTAAGTCCTTATTTGAGTCAGTAATAAAACTGATATATTTGGTGCAGATACTACTCTTTATGTGGCAGCCATTCCTGTCAGACAATATCCGATGTTTCAAACAGCAACTAGGTACATTCTACCTGCTGAATAGCTGAATAGCTGCTGTGGGTTACTGGGACTGTAGTAAATGTTGGTGCCAGTTATGAAATTGCCATATAGATAGGGCAATGTTTGGAGGAGTAGAATCCAGTAAAGGAAACATATCTATCATATCTATCTGTATCTATCATTGCACATAAAGTCAACTGATATCCGTGCAGGACATGAAGAATTGCTTCCCAAGCCCTCCATCAAAACAGAATGATGAGAAGCATGAGGATAAAATACGGTGTTCTCTGTAAATACCAACATATCACTGGTTTTCTATTTTTACTCCTCCCCATAATCTCTCACAAACCTCTTTTTGCTGTTAACCCCTCTATAACTCAGCCAATTATGACTATAATCTGTCTTTTTCTCAGTGCACTTTCTGTAATTATACTGCTTACATTATATAATACTGTACCAAATTGTTGCCATTTTATGGAAGGCTTGGGTTGGTTGTCTGGGAAACAGATAACAATAAAAATATCCCAGCCCTCCCAATCTTATCACACTGGAAATCTTGGTGATGGAAATTGCCAAAGTGGGACTTCTTAACAGCAATTGCTCAATATTGCTATGGAAATCTGGGCATGGACTGACTGCTCTACCATCTCAACTGGTGCACAGTGATGGGTCTTTTGAGTATAGTATGGCAATGTCTATGCAAGTCCTCTTAAAGGTCTAATGAGGTGGGAAAATTATATAGCGATGTAAGTGAATTATATACAATCCACTTTCCTAGCTAACACCAAGATCCTCTTATCATTGTCATTATCATCATCAATCATAACCAACCCGCTGTGAATATCTATAATGCCCAGTTAGGCAAGGTTTGACTACCCTCTTCACCCATTATGGATCATTGTATCCAAAGACATGTTCTCCCTATAAAACCCTTT
This sequence comes from Xenopus tropicalis, assembly GCF_000004195.4. NCBI lineage: Eukaryota > Metazoa > Chordata > Amphibia > Anura > Pipidae > Xenopus > Xenopus tropicalis. Next base: position 22,137,264 of record NC_030684.2, on the reverse strand, counting down.
AAACCTTCTACTTAGTGCATGTAATTCAGAATGCTCAACACAATATTCTGGATTCTGTCTTCATTGTTCAACCGGAAAAAAAAGTTCTTCTTATCAAATTTATGTATACTTTTTTTTACAACCTCTGATAGTGGACTATTCTTTACATCAACCCTTTTTATTAACTCTTTTATTAAATCTCATATCCAGGGGCATCTTCTAGGGCACTGATCCCCAATCAGTGGCTCATAAGCAATATGTTGCTCACCCACCCCCTTATGTTGCTCCCAGTGGCCCCAAAGTAGGTGCCCATTTTTAAATATCTGGCTTGGAGGCAAGTTTTGGAAGCACATAGACACAAGTTTACTCCAGGTTACAGGATCCCTGTTGTAGGGTACTGCATCTTCACCTGGGTATTGCTGGTTTCATTTATCTGACCACATATCTACTTGTATCTTATGGGTTTCATTCTCATCCTATCATGTCTCCTTCCAGTTCCTGTTCTTCTATAATGCCCTGTCCCTTAAGTTGGTCATATATTTATGAAAGCCAATCTTCGCAGTTTTCATGTCTTCTCGCTCATGCTTCATGGCAGAACCAATCTTTGTAAGATAACTCTCTGCCTTTAAGTATTCCCTCAAGTTCAATGATTTAGGAGCAGCCAACCTTAATCTTAAACAATTTAATGTCATATATCCTACTGGCACCTTTCCTCTCTCACTCTCTTTACTGCTTCATTCTTTCCCACAGTCTGGGAATAGTCTGGGATCTATTATCTGTAAACCATTCCCTAGAGGTATAAATACGTAGTTATGACATTTTAATTATTTTTACTTTTCCTCTATAATAAAGCAATGCCTTGTGTTCTATATACATGGCAAAATAATTGTATTTGTTATTTTTAATGCACAACATAATACTGTGGCTTCTTATGCAGAAATCCGCAGGTCCAGGCCAGGACTGGCAATCTGTGGATTCTGGCAAATCTGCCATAGACAGTGACTATTTATTGGGCTGATAAGAGGCTGTTTGGGCCTCTATGTACTTGAAATGCCTATTTGTAATCCCTGTCCAGACCTGTTCAGGACCCAATCATTATGGGTAATAGATCCCATATCTGTTCTACAATGACATCTGTAGAGCTTACTGACCTCCATAACATCTGTGTTCACCCTTTTTCGTTACTAAGTGCCTGAACATTGTGGGTTTATTGTTACTAAAATGTATTTATGAGCAGGGCCGGATTTCAAAACTCGCCGCCCCCAGGCCGGCCCCGGTCCCACGCCCCCCCCCCCCCAGTGCGCATGCGTGCGTCGTGCCTGACCAGCGGTAGTGCGCAGGCGCGGGGGTGGTGCGCGCATGCGCAAACAGTGGGGGCAAGCAAAGCGCGCATGCGCCGTGGGCCAAAGTGCATATGGAGCAGTGGGGAGAAGTCCCCATTGCTCCGTATGGGAGCAGAAATTTTGAGATTATTGTGCGGCTGGGCGGCATGCCGCCCCCAGGTTTCTGCCGCCCTAGGCCCGGGCCTTTGTGGCCTCTCCACAAATCCGGGCCTGTTTATGAGTACATCAGCATGCCAAATGTAGGGAATCTTTGGTCAATATAGTATAAGAAGGGGACACATCTCTAATCCATTGACCTATGGAACTATGGCCAATTCAGGCCAATCCAATCATTCGGCATCCAATCTATAGATCAGATCACAGGGGGCCTGTGTATCATCAGGGACTCCATCCACAGCCTGATGGCATTTTCCAGTCTTATATATTGCCAAGCCCCAATGAGACAGTGATGAAAAAGGTCATCTTTTACCCCCATACATGGTGCAATAGGGTCCCTTCTGTGTCAAGAGCCAGTATTTTACAGACAATATAATGCCTGGTTTTAGAGAGAATTCTCTAAAGTTCTGTAGTATAATGTGCCCACAGTTTCAGTGCTAGCAATACATAACATTGTGGAATAATTCAAGTGATAGAAAGGCCTAACCTTCTATTATTCTAGGGAACCTTTAAATTCAAACAAAGGATTCTGGGTAGGCTTACCGTGTGCTGTGTCAGCGTTTTTTTTTTCTTTTTTTTAACAACCATTGTTACATGGTGAAAACAAAAATGATAACATGTTATTCAGATGTAGCTCCACCAAATAATACAGGTATATACATTAAGTATACATTTAAAAATGTGTGTGCCATAGACATCATAGAATGGGAAATGGCTATTAGAAGGGATGGAGGACCAAGGTGTTTACAAATGTCAAGCCAGAGCCGGACCAGGGTACCTGGGGATTACTGGGTACCCAAATCAAGGGCCCACCACCTACACCAGCTCCGCTTCCCCCGCTGCCCCTGCTGCCACAATTTTGCTTCACTTTGCCACAACTTTTGAATATTTAAGAAAAAAAAAATAAAGATGGGCGCACGTTCCACAGTGGAACCCAAAGTTGTGGTGGCAGGGCCCAACATGATTGGGATTATCCCAGTTTTATGGTGGGCCAGTCCAACCCTGTGTCCACCTGGCCATACCAACAAAAATCAACCAATTTGGTAACCCATGCATTGGCCCAAATAATGGTCTTTAAATCATGATTCAGGTCTAGTTACATAGTTACATAGGGTTGAAAAAAGACCAGAGTTAATCAAGTTCAACCCTTCCAAGTAAACCCAGCACACACAACCTATACTTACTGTCATGCCAGGCCATATTGCCCGGGCATTGTAACAAGGTAAAATGGCAGCATTTGCATTGTGTCCACCAGACACCCCTAATTAACCCAATACACACTATCAACATCTGGTTTCAGGCTCCCGCAGAGACCCTTAATTAAATATGCAACCCCAGGACTGCAGAAAGGGGTCAATTTCATCAGACAATGCGGGACCAGCCTGTTGGGGCAGGAAGCTGGGGTCTTTGATCTGTTGATCAAAGAGAGGCAAAGTGTGGGCCTAGGAACAGCGGGGGGGGACAGCATACAGAAAATATGGATTATAGAAATGGATCCATATCTCCACTGCTTTAAGGTCCACATTCTCATAAATCACATAGGATTTATGAGGAGGCCCCAGGCTTCCCAATGATACCAAACAGGGGCGGCCTATACCCGCCAGTTAGGAGAAATGGGTTCTGGGGGACTGGGACATGAGACCCCCCTCATGTTTGGTATCATTTTGATCGCCCACATATAGGTTAAAACAATTCCCTACTTTCATAATAATATTGAGTACTGGCAAGTACCAATATTATATGAAAAGAAACTGGCACGAGAAGTACAGCTCTCTAAAGAGGGTGGGTAGGGACCACCCAAAGGGGTCATGTGACCAGTTCCTGAGCACTCCCTCCTCATGCATACGGTAATGAGGGAGGGGCCCAGCGGGGGATAAAAGTACGCATGCCCAGGTATTCTTTAGCTCATTCTGGAGGCCTCAACTTATGCAACTAATGTTGGGGGATGGGCTCAGGACTTTCAACCTCTTGCCTCAGAGGGCACAGGATATTCGGTAACGTACTTAGGATTTCTCTGTGTTTTTTTTTTTTGTAACTTAAATTTTATTTGGTTTTTGACAGCATAATTTTTACATACAGTATTTGTTTCTTCAAGGTGTAGTATTATACATTGTATGATCAGTAACAGATATCGTATGATGTAAAGTCAGGTCAAATTTTTATACATGTAGATAAAATAAAGGAAGGGGGGGAAAATTCAGGGGAATAAACAAATAAGATACAGTTGTACTAGTAACAGTTCTAAAGTGTTTCCCAGAGGAGAGAGTCAGAATATAACCTTTGTCCCTATGTTCTCTTATCCGTTAATGCAGGTGGGGTAATGTCCCTTATTACATAGGCCTGTTCCTATGGAGTGCATAATTTTGGGAAATAAAATAGTCCCATTTTGACCATACTTTTTCATATTGCGGGGTTGTTCCCCTAAGTCTTGCTGTCATTTCTTCTAGTAATTTCATATCCTGTATGCGGGATATGACCTCTCCTACGCTAGGGGATTCTAGGGATTTCCACTTGGAGGTAATCGACAGTCTAGCTGCCGTGTATATATAATTTAGAAGCTTTTGCTCCGAATGTGGGATATGTGGGTGAGGTAGGGCTAGTAAAGCATTGGCAGCATCAATGGGAATGTCCCAGAAGAAAATCTTCGCAGCTATGCTCTTAACGTTCTTCCAAAATTCCGCCAATTTTGGGCACTGCCACATAATGTGGAGGAGAGTGCCCTCTTGTCCACATGCCCTCCAGCACATAGTTGAGATGTCTGGGAATATTTTATTGAGCTTTACTGGGGTGTGGTACCAGTTAAATATCGTTTTATAAACACTCTCCTTTTGCCTTACACATTTTACATTCTTTCTTGCATTTTCCCAGATATCTTCCCATTGGTCTAATGTTAAAGCGGTAGTCAATTCAGTTTCCCAGTGTATCATATATCTATGTTTAGGGAAGGGGTCCCCTGCTAATGTATTTAGGATAGAGTAAATGTTAGATATTAGAGCTTTCTGGGGTAGCCCATATGTGCTCAATTTTTCAAACGAGGTCAGAGGAGTAGGGAGGGTTGATCTAATGTCGAGAGATTGGATATAGTGGGTAATCTGCATATGCTCAAAGTACCAGTTTGCCGGGATTTGGTATTTCCCTTGGAGCTCAGTGAATGTATATGGTTTGTTAGTGAGGGGATTAATATAATCATAGAGTCTAAAAAGATTTTTGGAGCTCCAACGTTTTTGAAAGGATTGAGAGAGTCCTGGTGGGAATTGAGGGTTGGCTAGAACTGGTCTTAGGATGCCTAAGGATCCCTTCAAGGGTGCCTTTTTGCAGCATCGGTCCCATATCTGAAGGGTAAATTTAATTGCCTGTAGGGTATTTGATGGTAGTCCGGTTGGTTTCTGTATTTGCCAAAGGAGGGAGTTTGGGTGGGTCGGAGTCAAGGTTAAAGATTCAATAAGTGCCCATTTCGATGTTGGCATAAACGTGGTCCACCCTAAAACCTGGCGTAGATGCGCCGCTTCATAGTATCTGATAATGTTTGGCACTGCCAGGCCGCCTTGGGATCTACCTGCCATCATTACCGTTTTAGGCACTCTGTGCCTTGATTTGCCCCATATGAACTTAAAGAACATCTTTTGAATATTTCGTAGGGTTGTGTTTGAGACCGGCACTGGGAGAGTTTCGAATAAATAAAGCAGCTTGGGAAGTATCGTCATTTTTAGGGCTGCTATTTTGCCCAACCATGATATGGTATATGGGCTCCATTTATTTATCAAGTTGTGTATAGATTGCAGTAATGGTACATAGTTGCACTTATAGAGTTGTGAGTATGATTTTGTGAGATGCACCCCTAGGTATTTCAAGGAAATATCTTTCCATTTGTATTTATAATTAGATTTCAATAATTCCTGTGTCTGGGAAGGGATATTTATAGTATGTGCTTCGGTTTTTTGGATGTTCAGTTTATACCCCGAATACTTCCCATATTGAGCTAGGAGATTATGTAAATTTGGTAAAGAGATCATGGGATTGGTAATGGTTAAAAGCACATCATCTGCAAATAAGGAGATTAAGAATTCGTGGTTTTCCACTTTGGGTCCCGTGATGTCTTTATGTTCCCTGATGGCTGTAGCTAAAGGCTCTATACTGAGTGCGTATAGTAGAGGAGAGAGTGGGCATCCCTGCCTAGTGCCATTGGAGATTGATATGGGTAGATTTGTAGCCCCTGGCATCTTGAGGGTTGCCGTTGGGTTGGAGTATAGTGCTTTTATGGCCGTTAAGAAAGGGCCCTTAAATCCCATTAGTTGTAAGAGATCAAACAGAAAGTGCCAGTCTAGGCGATCAAACGCTTTTTCAGCGTCAAGGCTGAGTATGGCCGCAGACTTTTGGGTTCTATTCAGGATATCAATCAGGTCGATAGCTCGTCGAGTATTGTCTCCGGCCTGTCTACCATGTATGAATCCCACCTGGTCTAGGTTAATAAGCCGGGGCATTATGGGTGCTAGTCTGTTGGCCAGGATCTTTGTAAATAGTTTGAGGTCTGAGTTTAATAGGGCTATGGGGCGATAGCTAGCGCATTGGTTTGGGTCTTTGCCCTCTTTATGTATTAGGGTAATATACGATGTTAGCATGGTTGAAGGGATGGGAGATCCTTCAAGGAAGGAGTTAAAGAGTGCTGACAGATGTGGTGTAAGGGTGGCAGAAAATGCTTTATAATAGGCATAGGGAAAGCCGTCTGGGCCAGGGGCCTTCATTGTAGGGAATGACTTTATTGTTGCAGCAATTTCCTCCTCAGTTATTGGCGCATTCAATATACCTAGTTCAGGTTGGGTGAGGTTAACCTTTATATTCTCCTTAAGGAAGGTTGATCTCTGCTGCTCATTGGGTCTTTGCTGATTTTGTGTTGGGGTGTTTAAGTTATAGAGTGTAGAGTAGTAGCGTTGGAACACCTCTGCAATCTCCTCTGGTGCATATACTAGCTGCCCATTGCCTGAGTCTATGGATAGTATAGCAGTCTGGGCTACTTGTTCTCTTAATTTTCTGGCCAATAAGGTGTGTGGTTTATCACCACTCTCATAATATTTCTGCTTAAGCCAGCGTAGTGCTTTTTCAGTGTCTGCTAAGAGTAACTTTTTAAGGTCTCTGCGGGCTTGTGCAATTTGCTGTTTAAGCCTCTGAGAGAGTGAGTGGTGATATAGTTTTCCCCAACGTGTGAGGTCGTGTTCCAATTGTGATATACAATTTTTTCTCATTTTCCTCCTATGGGAGGTAGTTGAGATAAAGTGGCCTCTGAGAACTGCCTTATGCGCTTCCCAGAGTGTAGTTGCGCTATCTATAGAGTTTTTATTAATTGTAAAATATTCAGTGATAGTTTCCAGTGTTTTTTTATTGGCTGTGGAGTCGTTTAGAAGTGCTTCGTTTAGTCGCCAGTGTGGTGATCTCTTGGGCTGGTGTGTAATTTCAATCTCCAATATTACTGCATCATGATCTGTCCACGTAATAGGGTGGATGAGAGAGGTGGCCGTAAAGTGGAGGAGGTCACGGGATATCAAGAAATAATCTAATCTAGTATATAGGTTATGTCTAGCCGAGAAGAAGGTATAGGATTTTTCATTGGGGTGGTGTATTCTCCATATATCTCTAAGATCTAGTTTACGTACTATTTGGCGGAATTTTTTTGACTGTTCTGAGGTTTCCCTATTCAAGGGTGGGAGGGATCGATCCTTTACGTCGGACAGGACCAAATTAAAGGATTTCTCTGTGTTTTTATCCCCGTTTATTTTATTGACTGTTTTGCATGTATGTTTTTCTTCTGTAACATCTTTTTAAAACTGCACTGTTTACCCTGGTAATATTAAATATAACATTTAATAAGTTTAGGCCTTTGGCTCTATATCAATTCCCACGTACCTTGTATGACTGCTCAGGCCTAGGTGTATTAACTGTTGGGTTATGTGTATTGGGTAGAGATTCTGTGTAGATGCTAATTAACTAGTGGGCTGCTAGCAGGGGGGTGGGTTTGACTGTAATTTTAACCCTGTGGCTGCTAGTGTGCTGTTAAATTAGTGAGAACTAACCCTAACTGCAGTAAGAAAGTTTGTGCGTGATACATTTATGTAATCAGGTTTCTATCGTCTGTTAATGATACATGGTGGCAGCGAATAGTTATTTGGGGCGGTGGTGTGTTTGGGGGTGCTTGATGTTAGTCTAACCTGGGTGAAAGGTGACTGTGTGTAACCCCTTGTTCCCCGTCCCGGTGTCAGGCGCGTCTGTGAGTGGCGTTTACCTGACACTTACCAATCTATACCAACACATACATAACTATATATACAAACATTATTACTAACTGTAGATATTAGTATCACAATAGCCTTGGATATTATGCTTGTTCAAGAACTCATCCAGGCCCCTCTCAAAGGCATTAACAGAATCTGCCACTACCACATCTCTAGGAAGGGCATTCCTCAACCTCACTGCCCTCACCGTGAAAAAGCACCTATGCTGCTTCAAATGGAAGCTCCATTCCTCTAATCTAAAGGGGTGGCCTCTGGTGCATTGATTGTTTTTATGGGAAAAAAGAACACCCCTTATTTGCCTATAATCCCCTCTAATATACTTGTTCAGAGTAATCATGTCCCCTCGCAAGCACCTCTTTTCCAGAGAAAACAACCCCAACCTCGACAGTCTAACCTCCTACCTTAAAGCTTCCATCCGCTTTACCAGTTTAGTTGCAGTCTCTGCACTCTCTCCAGCTCATGAATATCCTTCTTAAGGACTGGAGGCCAAAACTGCACTGCATACTCAAGGTGAGGCCTTATCAGGGACCTATAAAGAGGTAAAATTATGTTTTCATCCCTTGAGTCAATGCCCTTTTTTATACAAGACAGCACTTTATTTGCTTTAGTAGCCGCAGAATGACATTGCCAGGAATTATTTACAAAAACCCCTAGATCCTTCTCCATCAAGGATACCCCCAACAAAGTACCATTTAGTAGATAGCTTGCGTTTATATTATTTATACCAAAGGGCATAACTTTGCACTTGTCCACATTGAAGCTCATTTTCCAGTTTGCTGCCCAGTCAGATTTTTGTCAAATCGCTCTGCAAAGCGTCAGCATCATGCATGGAACTTGTAATTTTGCACAATTTAGTGTCGTCAGCAAAAATAGAAACAGTACTCTCTATGCCCACCTCCAGGTCATTAATAAACAAGTTCAAAAGCAAAGGACCAAGGACTGACCCCTAAGTGGATTTAAGAGCCGCATTCAGTTTATGGCCTTGTTTTGCCTCTGCAAAATCTGCCAAGAAGAGCTGCTATAGACAAGTAGGTCTTCCATTCAGGAACCCATCAGACTGGACACATAAAAGACCCTGTTTTTATTACATAAAAATAAAAAGCCTTAATTTTAAAGGTTTGTTGCCCCTTTCTTTATAAATCAGCCTCAAAGAATGGCAGGAATGGGCATAGGAAGAATAGGTACATGTGTGGGTACTTTCTCTTACTGGAAAATGTTATTACCTCCCTATCATTCTCCCACAATGAGGATCAAATCTGATAGACAGGATGGGATTAGATTTTACAGTTATTACTTCACCCCAGGGAGATAGGTGACCTTTGACAGGACAGGGGAAGTCCCCCCATGTTATTTCCACCATCAACTTATATTCTAGCTGGAAGTAGGAAGATATCCCCCCCCCATACAATTTAGCAGTCACCATCTATTCCGGAGCCTGAATACTGTAGCAAACAAGACTAACAAAGTAGGGTATGGAGAAAGGGGGGCCACAGGAAGGATGGACTGGGTGGGATAGACACAGAAAATGAACCTTCAAGTCAAACAGCTTGGGAAGTAGTGTAATAAAGGTGGAACAGGGAGAAGGCAAATATACATGGAACATGTACAGTACAGTATATGTAGATATACAGGAAAACTAAAGTGCAAAAGCAAGAGCGAAAATAAAAAAAAGGGACTCTTTGATTCCATGTGCCTCATACCAGACAGTGTCTAGACTAAAGCAATTATTGCCAGCACGGAACACACAGGCTCTGCCATTTCAGCTGAAAGGGAGCTTAACATAAAAAAGCAAGAGAAGAAAGGAGGAAAAGTGCAGCCAAAGAGGCACTGATCTATGCACTGAAATAAAGTAGGGGGATGAGAAGAGTAAATTTGCTCCTAGAAAGCCAAGCCGAGAGTTGCCAGTGCTTCACAAAACAACCATGTGAGTTGTACAGTTTATAGTCAGAGTTACTATAGTTACCACCCTTTGGGTGCAGTTTGCAACACTCCCCGCAGGCTGTTACAGACAAGAAAAAAAATGGTGCTGATTTACCAGTGGTTCCTGATCAGTAGATGATCTTGAAGGGCATCAGAAAGTCTAGAATGACCTATAGAACAGTGGTCTCCAACCTTTTTTGCACCACGGACCAGTAGCAAGATGATGAATATAGAGTGGAATACTGATAGTCATGCTGACTTGGTAGAACCTGGTTGAGCCTGTTTGTTAAACTGAAGCAGACATCAGACTTAGGTTCTACATGGCAGAAAAGCCACCACACTAAATCCCATGATTCGTAAGGGAATAGTAAAGCAGTTAACCACACAGAGAGCCTTGGAAGCCATGTTTTTCTTCTTATTGTTGTTATATAGTGCTACTTACTATATGATATGCAAAGAATATCTCACACACAGCAAGTAGAGTATGACATGTATGGAATAGAATGGTCTTATGGTCTTGGCTTGGGTATACAAGGGCAAATAATGTTGACCAATATTCACCTGCTTATGTGTTTGTGTCTGCACTATAATGGTTTCCAATTAAAATCTGCCTGGAGTTGTTGTTGATACCTTCATCAGCCCAATGGATAAATTACTTTCTGGACTCATCAAACCTGTAGGCCAAATGTTGAACTGTTGAATGGGCAAACTCCTACCTGCATTGGTACAGTGCCCTCATTTAGCAATAAAATAGATATGAAACATTGGGGCTGTGGCACACAGATTGTTCTATTACTGATTGTTTTGCTTATTAATGTAGGGGGTGGGTGGTCTCTTCCTATAAAACAAAGTGAAAAGCCTTGTTAGAAAATAGAGACTGATGGCTTTTTGGGTAATACTGGTGGACCGATGGCAGTTTAGGGCAATGTTTAAGGCAGCATCCCAGCACTGAATAAAAATACTTTGGGTCAAAGTTCTGTAGTCCAACTTGCAATATACCGTGGCCTCCAAAAAGAACTTAATACAATACAAATTGTGGATGCTACACATTCCTGGAACACCAATGGGTTTCAGGGAAAGGCAGTTACCCATAAACTACTAAGAAGCAATCATCTAGATGGCATGATCTTGCTTTAAAGATCCTTTAAACCTGAATATGGCCTATGCTGTAGGGATTGAACCTTTAGGAGGACGAACACAATGGGAAAGGGACATCTATTCTATGGGATCATACACTAACCTTCCACATAGGTAATGAATGTTCCTTTATGGGGTCCAAACAGCGGTGACCGTTGAGAGCAATGTACTGATAATAGAAGCAAGAATATGGGGTTATGCAATATTAGGAGCAAGTTCTTATCTTCTTATCACCTATAGCAACCAATTAACAGGAAGCATTTACTGGGCAACTGTTTAAAAGCAAGCATCTTATTGGCTGCCATAGGTTACTGTGGGCAACCAAATGCCTAAAAGCAAGGCTGGCAATGGATTTTCCACCTGAGACATCATGCTAAAGGAGGAACAAATGGAATCCTAACACATTATTCAGTCGGTATTTATCCACTTTCACAGGCTGCTGCCTGTGAAATTCTGGTATCTTTATTGCTGGTTCCAAAACGGCTTAAGAGACTAATTCATTATTGATTAATTAATTAATTAATTAATTAATTGACTGTTAGGATTGTTCAATTGGCAAATTAGGTTGTTCTGTGGAAACCTAGGATAATGCGTACCTTGTTATTTATCAAGTATTTTTCCATTCTCCATTGTGATGACATTTTGTACAGTATTTATTAGCTGAATCTGCACCTTCTGTAGAAGGTAAGCACTGCTGTAAGCATAATATAAAACAGCCTTTATTGTAAAGATAATGTGCAAAGTGGGGCATCTTACGAGGCTGCCCATCTTCTATTTGGTGTGAGGCCAAGTCATGTCACGTGCCTTCAAATGGTGTCTCAAAAATTGTAATAAAACTTAAGCCTGCAATCATACCTAAATCTAAGCCATACTGCCTAACCATTCTAGCACGTTCATTCTAACCATTTTAGAACATGTATCTTAACTATTGTAGCACATACATCCTAATCATTTTAGCACATACATCCTAACTATTCTAGCACATACATCCTAACTATTCTAGCACATACATCCTAACTATTCTAGCACATACATCCTAATCATTCTAGTACATACATCCTACTATTCTAGCACACACATACTAACCATTCTAGCACATACATCCTTATCATGCACATACATCCTAACTATTTTAGCACATACATCCTAACTATTCTAGCACATACATCCTAACTATTCTAGCACATACATCCTAACTATTCTGGCACATGCAACCTAACCATTCTAGCACATACATCCTACTATTCTAGCACACACATCCTAACCATTCTAGCACATACATTACAACCATCCTGTTCAACACCATTGACAATTAACACATTTACTCATTCTAACCATTCTATTTAATCCATTTATATAATTTTACCTCTCAACATCCTCTCCATGGTTGATTGCACATGGTTTGGTACTCAGAATATCTACATATTAGATTGTACTAGTCTCTTTAGCATTCTTACATATTAGACTTTACTGGTCTCTTTATCACTCCTACATATTAGACTTTACTAGACTCTTTAGCACTCCTACATTAAACTTTACTAGTCTCTTTAGCACACCTACATATAAGACTTTACTAGTCCCTTTAGCACTCCTAAACAGTAGACTTTACTAGTCTCTTTAGCACTCCTAAATATTAGACTTTACTAGTCTCTTTAGCACTTCTACATATTAGAGTTTAATAGTCTCTTTAGCACTCTTACATTAGCCTTTAGTAGTCTGTTTAGCACTCATACATCTTAGACTTTACTGGTCTCTTTAGCACTCCTACATAGTAGACTTTACTAGTCTCTTTAACACTCCTACATATTAGACTTCACTAGTCTTATTTAAGTGCATGCTATGTATTGGATTTTACTAGTCTATTTAGCTTCTCTGAAGAACTTGATTTTACAAATGTTTTGCTTATTATTTGAAGTGCACTACTTTGTATTAGATTAGCACCTTTATATATTGGACTAGTTTGATTAGGGCCTCATGCAAACTAGTCTCTATAGTATCCTCAAAGCGTTAGAATTTACCAATATCTTATAAATATTTGAAATGCATGCTATGTATTGGATTTTACCAGTCTCTTTAGTACCCTTATATTGTGGATGAGTTTAATAACTGCCTCCAGCTAACTAGTCTCTTAAAGGAACAGTAACACCAAAAAATGAAAGTTTATAAAAGTAACTAAAATATAATGTGCTGCTGCCCAGCACTGGTAAAAAAAACATTCCTTCTCTGTATGTTTGTATTTATACATATGTGAGGGAGGTGCCATATTGCTTCTTTTAGACAGTACAGTAAGAGGGTACAGCTTATTGTGTGCCCAGAATATTCCTTCTCTGTGCATTTGTATTTATACATATGGATGGGAAGTGCCATTTTGTTTCCCTTAGACAGTACAGTATGAGGGTATATCAGGGATCCCCAACCTTTTGTTACTCGTGAGCCACAATCAAATGTAAAAAGACTCAGAGAGCAACACAAGCACCATAAAAGTTAATGGAGGTGCCAAATAAGGGCTAGTAAATCTTGTTTTTATTCAACCAAAACTTACCACCAAGTTAGGAATTCAAAAATAATTACCTGGTTTGGGGGTACTGAGAGCAACATCCAAGGGATTGGTGAGCAACATGTTGCCCCATATAGCTTATTGTGTGCCCAGAACATTCCTTCTTCCCACGCTCAAACATCTCTGTTCAAGGAACAGTAACACCAAAAAATTCAAGTGTATAAAAGTAATTACAATATAATGTACTGTTGCCCTGCACTGCTACAACTGGTGTGTTTGCCTCAGAAAGACTACTATAGTTTATATAAGTAAGCTGCTGTGTAGCCATGGCGGCAGCCATTCAAAGGAGAAAAGGCACAGGTTACTTAGCAGATAACAGATAAACCCCCATTATATGAGGCTTATCTACTAGTTATCTGCTATGTAACCTGTGCCTTTTCTCCTTTTTTCCAGCTTGAATGGCTGCCCCCATGGCTACACAGCAGCTTATTTATATAGTAGCTTTTCTGTAGCAAAAACACCAGTTTTTTGCAGAGCAACAGCACATTATATTTGAATTACTTTAAAACACTTTAAATTTTTGATGTTACTGTTCCCTTAACAAAAAAGATAAATACTTTCCCTTTAAAAATATGTTTTCTAGAAAATGCTTTGCTACAATCCCTGTCTGGCCACTAATAATTTGAACCCCCCCCCCATCGCTTTTGTTTACTTCTGTTGAACGAGACCCATCTGAAGAAGGTGTAGGTGCCATTATCAACTCCCTGTGACCTTGGATGGGCTCAGTCGCAACTCTCACACTGCTGCCTTTGTAGCCCAACCTTGAGGGACTTGAGTCATTCTATGGCCGGGACTGAAGCATCAGTACAAACACAGGGAGAGAAGGTAAATAAACAAGCTGCTTTATTCCATCCATTCTATTAAACCCAGTCAGGTTTGGCAGCAGTGTGCGCAGCGGCTCTCATTCATTAGCAAGGGGATGGGTCCTGTTTAAATGCCAGCTATACTTAATGGGAAATATGTCATAGTGGAATGCCAGGATACGGCAATTATTGGCACATCATTTACAAAGAAATGAAAAATACCTAAAAACCCTGTGTATTTTGCATAATTCTTTAATAACCCCATTACATACTATACATGGCTTTAAATTCCTGCTGCTTTAGCATAAGCCTGTACCTTCCATGGATCTATAACCCCCAGGTTGGCTACATGCACAGGGGGCATTCCCTTGTGACAGGTTTAATCATTGTGCCAAATGAAGGCATAGACCAAATGGCAATTGGCCACTTTGTATGTATCAAAATTGCACTGATTAATGTACCCTCTTAGAGAAAACTATACTCCCAAACAAAATAGGTCTCTATAAAAATATATTGCATAAAACAACTCATATGTAAAATCCTGCTTCATCTAAATAAACCATCAGAAAAATATACTATTTTAGTAGCATGGTAATTCTATATTGAAAATTGCCATTTTAAGTACTAAGGGCTGCCCCCTGGGATCGTAGAATTCACGGTGCACACAAACAAGCCAAGGCACACATACATGTTAGATCACATCAGCCAATGAATGAACAAAGTTCTGTCTTTTGCCTCCCACACTACTTCCTGTAACAGTTTCCTGTCAGGTGATCTCTGAGGGAGCACACAGTCTGTCACAATATGGTGGCTCTAGGGAAAAGATGTAAAAGGGCAATATTTACTTATATATGTATTGCAGTTTTGTAAGATTCTTTATTAGGTCACTTAATATGATATGAACTATCTGTTGGTTAAGTATTTTTTCTGGGGGTATAGTTTCCTTTAACAAATGTAGAAAGATGCAACCAATAAATTCTCACATGTGCCCAGGGTTGGACTGGGGGGGGGGGGGGGGCCCACCAGGGCTTCTGCCTCAGGGCCCCCAACACCCTTCCAACTCCCTTCCCCAAGTGCGCATAGATTTAACGCACCTGAAGCACGTCGGGGGAGGGAGACCAGAGGAACAGTGGAGGGCCTTGTAGGGGTCATATGTGGGTCACCAGGGCCCACCAGCTTTTTTCCTGGCGCCCCAGTGGCCCAGTCCGATGCTGCATGTGGCCGTGTGAGGCAGGGACACCAATAGTTATCATTATTATTAACATTTATTTACAAAGCGCCAACATATTCCGCAGCACTGTACAATAAGTGGGTTTCATACACTGGACATATGGGGTTCCATATTACTAAGGTAGCAGGCCCTCCTACCCAGGGGGGGGGGCTCAATTAAGTCCCTGGTCACCTGGGCATAGAGTTGCCCCCTTTTAAAAGTAATTTTACCAGCTGGGAGGGAGCTCCAGATGTTAGAGGGCGGGTCAGTGATATTGGTGGGTAGATACATGACATCAGTGGGTGGATCTATGATGTCAGCAGGCAAAGCTAAGTGTGTTATACAGTAGTTGCATAAGATTGGCAGGGAAGTCTGTTAGTATTGGGGCAGATTAAATGGATGGGCAAGGGTTAGAACAATAATACAAATTTACCAGCAACTACTGGCCAATCGGCAACCCTTGGTTAGGCTGACTAATTAACCATAAATTATAAGGGGGAAGAATCCTTATTTGTGTATATAATAGCTCCTTCCCAAGATAAGAATCTTCATTTCCTAAAAGGCCTTGGTGCCATAAAGCAATGTATGGTGGTTCCTCTCACACTGGATCAATGAGCATGGAAAAGCGAGCCAGTGTCCTTTCCCCAACAAGTGACTCTCTCTCTCTCTCTCTGCCGCCAAACTCCAACAACTGTCCAACTGGATCCAGTCCAATGGAACCATTGTCAGCACTAACCCTCGGGGCCTGCCTTGACAATGGCTCTTGTCACTGGCTTTTGGAAGCAGAGTCTAAGAGACTCTGGCCTGGAGCTCTGTTTGGATTAAAGCTGGAATAATAGTACAATTCTTACAATAGTCTGCAAATTACATTCACTGGACTGCAGATGGCAGTCTGTTTTAGCTTCCCCCCCCTACGATTTCTAATTTATTGATGAGTTGACAGTTGCGATAAAACCATGGCTGCAAATACATTGACATCTCTGTAGAACGAGGACCATTTTTATTTTCTGATATATTCAATCTTTATATTGCGTTGCCTTTCTAGGGAGTGCAATTGGGGCTGGGGCTGATGCGGCCAAACAATATCACAGAGCAATAGAATTTAGCTGGCTGGATGGGTGGCTGCATTTTAGTTCATTTGTAATAATGTGTTAAGAATCACTCTTTTCCATTAAAGGAGAAGAAAAGGTACAATCACTGGAAGGTACCAAAATGTTAGGACCCCCCCAGTGATTGTAGTCGCTTACCTGAGTCCATAGCTCCTCACAGACATCTATCAGTCATTGGAGAGTGTGCACTATTTGGCAAACTTCAAAGGAGAAGGAAAGGCTAGTAAAGAGTTAATCTCAAGCTGCAGGCATACCTTCAGTTGTCTCAATAGTGCCCTTAAGTCTCCCCATATTTCAATCATTCAGAAGATCTGAAGCCAAACAGGAAGAAAAAACGCTGAGCTGTGTAAAGAAGATTCCCAGAATGCATCGCTCCTGCACAGACAATACGACCAGCTACTCAGGAAGTGCATGCGCATTTAACATAGACTGTGAGCGCGCTTTCCATCTCACAAAGCAGGAGAGCTCAGGTAGAGTAGGTCGTGCTCGCGTTTAGGGGAGGTAGAAGGTTTGCGCATACGCAAAGCCTGTTTGGCTTCAGATCTTCTGAACGTAAGTACGCGGCGTCATGTTGGAATGATTTATATATCCAACATGGTGACTGCAATAGAAGAAATGTAGTGTTTAGGAAAATCAGAGAATGCAGGCAATATACAAGATATCCAGGAAAAAAAAGTAAGCAATCTGCTACAGGGACATGAGGTCTTTCTGTTTAGGGGGTCGCACTTTACACCCTTTCCTTCTCCTTTAACCATGCCACAGATACACTCCACTATGCCCAGACACGCCCACAAACAACTCAATCCCACCCATTCTCCACCCAAACCCAAAACCCTTTGTGTTACATAAAAACTAAAGCCCCATACTGCCATACGTCCCCTGACAGGTATCCCAATTGGCCCCCCATAATGATGCCCCCTAAACTGAATACTAAGGGTGCCTTTTACATATGAGCTGGTTTATGCAATATATTTTTATAGAGACCTACATTGCTCAGGGGTATAATTTCCCTTTTAAGGAAAAAAATGCCAACTCAAAATGCCCAGGACAGTAGGGAAATGTCAGTAAATCTGACACTTGGTACTGGTTTTTCCAGCAGCCCCACTTAGAATAATGTTGAATGGAATTTGAGAGAAACTTGCCCAGTGGAGGCCTTTCCCCCACCTCTCGGAGCAGCGAGCAATTGAGACAAAGGTAGAACATTAGAAGCTTTGTGGAGCCATAGCCTTTGGAGCGCTGCGGCATGGCACATTATATCTGACATTTCAGGATAATGTTCCCTTTGGTGGGCTGTTTGATGAGTGAAGCAGACAGTGGTTCTGAGAATGTGAATCATAAAATCCTGAATTAAATCAGTCGCTTGCTCTGTTTGTGAAGTTGGCACATCATTCCTTTACCTGCTATGCCTTAGGATTCGTACAAGGCATTACGGAGAAGGAACTGCGAGAGAATACCAAAAACAAATCACTTTTAGGTCAAGGAGGATTGGGCAGCAAACGTAAAACTGTTCTCAGCAGATCTATTTCCAGTCTGGGCACCCCTGTGATGGTTATAATTGGTTTGATCTAAAGTATTCAGCCCAAGGATCCATGAGCAGCTCACACTGCAATGGTGGGGGGGGTTGATGCAGTGAAATAGAGGCAGCCAGAGACAGTATCCATGCTAATGCAGCCCTCACTAAACCAGATTATCAGTATGTGAAAGTCCAATCAGATATCAGTGTGAGGGGAGTTGTAAAGTTTTGGAATCTGGAGGATCAGGTTGCAGGAAGTTAGTAAGCTAGCTCTTCCACTTCCTGTGTCCATATTGTCCCAGCTTAGTAGTAGGCATCCAGGCGATGGGGTTGGGGTGTATATACTTTAGGCAAAAAGCCCAAGGGTGCTGATGGTGTTCAGCAGTTTCCTTAGTACAGGGTTCCGGTTGATGGGTGCCTACTCTTGTCCTACACTTGTTCACCAAATGCAGCTTCAGAAAGTGTCAGGTAGCTCCTATGTGCTGGCTGGCAGGCATTTAAAGGAAAAAACATACAGAATGTTCATTTATAAATTGATTTTATTCTGTATTGATATCTTGTTACCATCTTGTGCCTATAATAAAGCTGTGACCCTTTACTCCTGTAGGGAAGTGCTAATTTACACTTTCCCCAAACACACAACCCATAGTGTGCACACTCAAGGTTCTTAAAGTGACAGGGGACATATCTTACACAAAGGGGAATAGTGTCAAATATTATATGTGTTATGTTGAAACTGTTATTCACTGTTTTCATTTCATTGCATCTTGCATATATATTACAATTTATTTCATATCTATCAATTGTGTGGTTTATTTCCATTGCATTTTGGTATATTAATCACTGCTGTTTCAGTCCCCAGGGAGTTGTTGCCCACTAATACAAGGTTTAGCCCTGGGTGGAGGCACATAAACTTTCCAAACCCCGCAAATCTCCCACTTAGCGGAGTCTTGGGATTTTTCCTTATTTGCGCCCCAGTGTGGCCCTGGATATCAGTGCCAAGAAAGGGTTACACTCCCAACCTGGTTATACTTCTTATGGTAATGGGAAAATGCTGTATACAGAGTTGGACTGGGGTGCCAAGGGCCCACCGGAAAACTTTAGACCTTAGGCCCACTCTCTCCTCCTTTGTTCACTCACTTTCTTTAGTCTCTTAATTACTTCTTTTTACATACTGTCATCTATCCTTCCCTCATCCTTCTTTTGTTTCTTCTAATATTGAATTTAATAATGGCCATGGTATAGGCATTCAAGACTAATGGTTGGGTGAGCAGGATGGCCCACTGACACCTGGGCCCACTGGGAGTTTTCCTGGTATCCTGGTGGGTCAGTCCGGCACTGTCTGTATAAGAGCAGGTTGTTCTGTTATAGTCAAGTCAGCCCGAACTATAACCAAGATATTCTTTCCCCCACTATTAATACTCACAGACCTTTTTTGTAACCTGGGGATTAAAGAGAAATAAATCTTATTGCAATTTCACCTTCTTTTTCTTTTGTTTGTATACAGAGTTTTAGTAAAATGTTCATAGATTTTTCTGCCAAGTTTCTGCATGTTGTGTTTGTTACTAAGGATGAGAGCTGCCATATCGAATGCTGCCCAGTGAAGCCGTTTCCCAAAAAGACAGAGACACACAAATGATAAATTATCAGCAGTCGAGTATTCAAACACTTATATTCTTCAATTTAGAGGCTTGCAAGGGAGTAAATAGCATTTAGGCATATTGGGGCATGACCAGGCAGATAAGAGTACGGTTGCCACCTGTCCGGTATTGACCCGAACAGCCTGGTTTTTGTATTTCGGAAAACCAGCTAGGCCTCTGCTAGATTCATAGAGCGATCGTCCAATCTCTGATTGCCATGTCATAATGCTGCCCCAGTGGCGTCATAGTCTTACCCCTGCCACCATCCGCCCGCCCCCCTTGATATCACCCATCCGCCCAATGATGTCACTGCCCCACCTCCCTAACCATTTGTTGAGAGGGCACAATACAGGTGACCAGTGGCTAATAACCATGGTCCCCTGGAGTTGGGGGAAGGCACTGCTAAGTACAAGCAGACTGGGGGTCAAAATCGGTCCATTCATATCAAGAACATAAAGACCCAGACAGCCCCTCACATAGGGTTGCCACCATTTGAATATGCTAATTTCAGTGGCGGGGAGGTGATGTTTCAGGTGGATCAGGGGCAGGGCTACGGCACGGCCATCGGTCATTGGCTGATTGCTAATTTACTAATTTAATGTAATTTACTTTAAAAGCCTTTTTCTTTTAGATAAATGCTGAGAATTGTCTGTATATTTGTGCAACCCCCAGTTTCTACATATACAGTAGCTCTATATAAAGACAGACAGGCTCATATCTGGCATTGGGGATCTGTGAATACCGGCACTGGGATTAACCTACAATCCAATACACTTTCAGGTCACAGAAAATTCCCAGTCTGAATCCCAGTCTGTGCCTGTTTCCGTATCAATTCTCCATTCCTATGGGGATATAGGTTAAGCAGCATGCAGCCTAAAATTCCAGCTTTATCACGTGAAGCCTGTTCTCACGCTTTGCTGTATCCCACCTACTGGCGCCGGTCATGTGCTGCATGCGAATGTGAAACCTGCGCTCACACCCTCAGGTAGGCCCAGTGCATTGTGGGAATAGCGGCATGCAGATGAATCCTAGAAATGGAAAGACCAGCACAGGGGCAAATCTTTTATGAAGGGTTCAGCTGAATCTGAAAACAGTGGATTTGGTACATCTATGCTGCTTTCTTTATTTGGGGCATTCACCATGCATAGCTCCAGCTGCTGTAAAACTACAACTCCCAGCAACACTGCAACCCCTTTGGAAGAAGCCAAGAGTTGTAGTTAAAGGAGAAGAAAAGCTAAAAACTTAGTAAGCTTTATCAGAAAGGTCTATGTAAATACAGCCATAAGCACTCACAGAAACGCTGCACTGAGTTCTCTAGCAAAAGAAACAGGATTTGTTGTCTCTTTGTTTCCCTGTGCCAGAGACACGCAGCTCTCTCCTCTCTCCTGCTCCCCCCTCCCTCAAGAATGCTAAGAACTCACTCCCCCCACTTAGGAATGTGGATCTGAGCCAATTAGCAGGAAGCTTACACTTAGGGGCACATTTACTAATCCACGAATGTCCGATAAGTGTCCGAATGCGTTTTTTCCGTAATGATCGGTATTTTGCGATTTTTTCGGAAATTGACGCGACTTTTTCGTAGCCGTTACGACTTTTTCGCAAATTGTCGCAACTTTTTCGTAGAGTTACGACTTGTGCGAATTGTCGCGACTTTTTCGTAGCCATCACGCCGAGTACGAAAGTTTCGGATTCATTCAAGCTTCGGTATCGTGACTTTCCTTGGGCCAGCTGATCATCTGAACGGGAGAAATATGGGGAGATATAAGGGCACTATTGAGAGAACTGAATGTATGCCTGCAGCTTGAAATTAACTCTTTATTAGCCTTTCCTTCTCCTTTAAAAAAAAAAGAATTAAGACGTCACTGCAAAATCATCTGTGTGACCTTATGCAAAATCAAATAAGAAAATGGAGCTGAAGGAGCAGTAGGACTTACTTTGGAAAATTAGGAGTTAACTGCAGCCAAACATAAGGGAATCAATTATATACTCTCCCTGTAGTAAGAGGTACAATCCTACCCTACATTATATGCTGTGGCAATTTTTTTCTCCCAGTAATAAGAGTACAAACCTACGCTACATTATGTGCTGTGCCAGTTCCTCTGTCCCTGTAGTAAGAGTACAAACTAACCCTACATTATATGCTGTGGCAATTTTTCTCTCCCTGTAGTAAAAGTACAAACCTACCCTACATTATATGCTGTGGCAGTTTTTCTCTCCCTGTAGTAAGGTTACAAACCAACTGAACAGTATATTCTGTACATTACACTGAGCCATTATCGCACCCGTAGGAGTAAAGTCCACGCTAAGCCTACATTTTGCTGCTCGAGTCCCAATATCTGTGCTGCAGTTACAATAGAAAAGCCAAGTCCACATGATGCTGAACCAGTTTCCCTATCTCGGCTGCTTGCTCAGTACATGTAGCACAGGCAGAGGCTCAGCTAGTTATTTTCCTCTTGGCTCTACTTACAAAACTTATCTTCTGCCCTCTACAGTTTTTTCATAGGATAAATATAATGAAGTTTCTGGGAACAAGCAAGCCCTGCCTTGCCCCTTCCCTGTTCAGCGCCCATGAGAATAGATTTTTGCCTTTCTCAGATTCAGCACCTCCCCGCTTCCCCCACAGAGATCTGACTAACATGATGGGGCTCTGGTTGCTAGCTCAGCTGGAAAGGAATTTAACCCCTTCTGAGCCTGCTTGCCGGGAGGCTCAGGCTCTTTTCTAGCTGATTTCCATGGGCGAGAAGAGAGGGACTTTTCTCAGTAAAACCTCTGGAATGCCAAACAAACTCTGTATTTTGTTCTGGCTCTTTCTGCCTGAGCAGATCTATGCAGACGAAGAAGTACACAGTCTGAATACATTGCTCGGTGAAAACATATTGATCTAAACAAATTTGTATGGATTCCATCAAGACTCTCCCTGTCCCCAGCTGCCTCCCTTTTCGCAGGAGTACCATTCATTATAGACTAGGAGGAAGATCTCTTCATTTCATGCTGTAGTTCGCTCGCTCTCCTTCTGTATTGATGTCAATAAATAAATAACGAATGAAGGGACGCTCACTAGAGGCTGAGGAGAGGCGCTACCATATTTTGGTATTCAGACGTGCTTTTGATGGTAGATTGTGACTTCCTTTGGAGTGGGGATAAATATTCTGGGTGCCCACCTTTATTTCATACTTAAGCTTTATCCTTTACAATCAGGGCTGCGAGTATAAAATGAGAAAATGGTGTAAAGTTGGTGGACACGTATTCCAGCACAGTTTCATAAATCTTGTCTTTAGTCAGTAGGATGGGACATTGGCTAGGCGGGATCATTAGACTCAATAACAGCTATGTCCTTCCTTGTCTAGTTGCCAGGCTATGTTTAACTCTTCTATATGGTTTCAGTGGAGACTTACTTTGTAGTTTTCTTACCTAATCTATTATCTCAGATCTCTATGTACTAAGAGTTCTTAATGCAGAAACATTCCTTCAAAACAGCTGGTCTCCAGAGATTACTAAAAGTTCTTCTTCTGTGAAGGTTCCACTAGATGTTGGAACATTGTTGGTGGGATTTGCTCTCCTTCAGCCACAAGAGGATTATTGAGGTTTGGCACTTATGTTGGGGATCAGGCATGGCTCTAAGTTGGGGTTTCAGTTCATCCCACAGACATTGTTAGGTTGAAGGCATGGTTTTTTAAACCATAGTCAAGTTCTTCTACTCCCATTCAGCAAGTCCTTTCTGTACAAACCTTTCTAACAGTTCTTAATGCAGAATCATTAATGTTTCATTTAACACAGCTAGGCTCCAGAATTAGCGTATCCAACATCTCAGTCTGAAACCAAGCATGATTGGGCACTGATGCTGGGAATCAGGCCTGGTGCCCAGTTGGGATTCCAATTCATTCCAAGACATTCAGTTAGGTTGAGCTTTTGGCTTTTTGAAACAAAGTCAAACTTTTTTACTCCTATCTCAGCCCCTTCTGTATAGACCTTGCTTTCTAACAGTTCTTAATCTAGAATTGTTAATGTTTCCTTCAACACATAAACATCATAAAGGGTTATCAGAGTTGTAGCTAGTAGTATGAAGATCTTACCGTTTGTAGAGATGGGTCCAGGTGCTCATGCCCCACCTTCAGCTTAGGGAGCCATTATGGAAATAACACATAGGAAAAATGCTGGCAGGCACTCCAGTTTCCCAAAAAATTGTGAATAGCAGCCATGTAGTAGGTAAAAAATGTATAAAGTTTATTCAATCCATATATAAAAACAAAGAAGGAAGCCTTACGCATTTCGTACCAATAGGGTACTTAATCATAGGCTGCATTTCACAACATACACAGTATTTAAAGCCAAAGTAGCCAATAGGGATTCCCCAATATTGGCCAATCACAACAATCATATAATTAAGTTCAATTAAATGACAAATTGTGAGTGGTTAAAAGAGGGATTTATATAGGGATACTACGTATATCTGTTATGTGAGAATGTATCCACCATTTAGGCACAATTTTACAAAGTGTACATTTGGTTTCTTTTTTTATTGAGGCATGGATAATGTCTCCCCCACGAGAGTCAGGAGTTACTTTATGAATTTCTATTATTTTCAAATAGGACAGTGACCTGTTAGAACAATCAGAAAAATGTTTCGCTATTGTGGTGTTGCATTTTTCATTTGTAATATTTAAAATATGTTCTCGGATTCTATCTTTCAGTTTTCTACTTGTTTGGCCAATATATTACATCAGTGCTGTCCAACTGGTGGATGCGGCCCGCGACCCCCCTCTGTGTGGCCCCCCACCTGTCTGGCTGCTTTGATAGTTTACTCTTGTGTAAGCTTTAAATGGTATCAGTACTGTGATTAACTGGCCCCCCTGCATGGTTCTCACCTCAGATTCAGGCTGTAATCAGGCTGTATTGTTTAAATATGTAATCCCCTGTGTTGTTCACACCTTTTAATCTCTGCATTGTTCACCCCCTGCAGTGTTCACACCTCAGGCTCAGGCTGTAATCACCCATATTGTTCCCCTGTTCACACCTCAGGAGCAGTAGAAACCCACAAATAATCCCTGCACACTACAAAAAGAACATATACTGACATAGACATACTGAGGTGGTACTTCAATTAAAAATTTTTTTAATATATAGTTATTGTGCAGACTGTAGGAGCCGTGCCAGCATTGTGTCACTGTAGGCTGCCTGTGTGCTATACACACAGGCATCATAGGGCAAGCAGAGTATGGCACACACAGGCAGGGTAGGGAAGGCAGAGTATGGCACACACAGGCCAAGTATGGCACAAACCAGCCAAGAATGGCAAACACAGGGAAAGTATGGCACACAGGCAGGGTAGGGAAGGCAGAGTATGGCACACACAGGCAGGGCAGGGAAGGCAGAGTATGGCACACACAGGCAGGGTAGGGAAGGCAGAGTATGGCACACACAGGCAGGGTATGGCAGGCAGAGTATGGCAGGTTTTTGCTGTACTACAACCATTAATATGGGTATGGTCATGTGATAACATGGGTGTGGTTTCAAGTGGGTGTGGTTTCAAAAATGGGAGTGGTCAAAACTGGCTTCCATTATCGGCCCTCCACCACGTAGGTCGGAAAAATTGCGGCCCTCGGTACAACAGAAGTTGGACAGCACTGTATTACATCAACACTAACAATTATAATTCAATATTTACCTCAGAAATTAATGAAAACTCTATTAACTTCTTAGATATTACACTAAGTGCTAAAAATAAATCCATCACCACCATCTTCAGGAAAGACTGCTCTTCCAATACATTACTCAATGCACAATCTTGTCACCCCCAACACCTGATAAACAGATTTTTTACAAAAATCAGAAGACCTTTACTATACACTAAAAGATAGAGGCTATCCTGAAAGAACCATACAAGAAGCTTTTGAAAAAGCAGCATCAACCAAAAGATCACATTTTTTCAACAGATATAAAACTAAAAACATCACAGAAACTTTATCTCCACAAAATAGAATAGAACCCCTAAACAATCTAGTTCACTCCAACAAAAGGAAAACTTGTAAGGACAATCCTAAGACCTTATCATATATTTTCACTTATAGCCCTCAATATAATGCCATAAAAAGTATTGTTAATAACAATCTAACAATACTTAAAACGG
This sequence comes from Xenopus tropicalis, assembly GCF_000004195.4. NCBI lineage: Eukaryota > Metazoa > Chordata > Amphibia > Anura > Pipidae > Xenopus > Xenopus tropicalis. Next base: position 22,111,486 of record NC_030684.2, on the reverse strand, counting down.
ATCCAGTTTTAAGGCAAATTCTTGATAATGGGTACAGATTCGTAACTAGGAAAACTGAAACCCTAAGCAACAAATTGTCCCCAAGTCTGATCCAACAAAATAAACCAACAAATACATGGTTATATGTACAAATGTGGTTCCAGACAGTGTATCATTTGTAATTTTGTTGTAAAAACACAGTCTTTTACTTCATCCATCACAATGAATACTTACCAGATTAAACATTACATTGATTGTAAGACTAAATATGTGATTTATCTACTCACGTGCACTAAGTGTAATAAACAATATATTGGCCAAATGAGTAGAAAACTGAAAGATAAAATCCGAGAACATATTTTAAATATTACAAATGAAAAATGCAACACCACAATAGCGAAACATTTTTTCTGATTGTTCTAATAGGTCACTGTCCTATTTAAATATAATAGGAATTGATAAAGTAACTCCTGACCCTCGTGGGGGAGACATTATCCATGCCTTAATAAAAAAAGAAACCAAATGGATATTCTTTCTAAAAACCAGACAACCGAATGGTTTAAATTATGATTACAACGTAACTTGTTATGTATAAATGTATGCTTTGTAAAATTGTGCCTAAATGGTGGATACATTGTCACATAAAAGATATACGTAGTATCCCTATATAAATCCCTCTTTTAACCACTCACAATTTGTCATTCAATTGAACTTAATTATATGATTGTTGTGATTGGCCAATATTGGGGAATCTCTATTGGCTACCTTGGCTTTAAATACTGTGTATGTTGTAAGTGAAATGCAGCCTATGATTAAGTACCCTATTGGTACGAAACACGTAAGGCTTCCTTCTTTGTTTTTATATATGGATTAAATAAACTTTATACATTTTTTACCTACTACATGGCTGCTATTCACAATTTTTTGGGAAACTGGAGTGCCTGCCAGCATTTTTCCTATGTGTTATTTCCTTCAATCCTTCCTCCAGAGATTACCAGGAGTCACCTGTCCAGCATCTCAGTCTGAAACCAAGGGTGCCATTTTGAAGTTTGTCATGCCTTTGCTGCTGGCTTTACTATTTTGGGAAGGCTTTCCACAAAGTGTTGGAACATTGTTGGCGGGATTTGCTTACCTTCAGCCACAAGTATTAGTGAGGTTGGAGATGGCTCCTAGTTGGGTTTCCAATTTATCCCACATACATTGTTAGATTGAGGCATGGCTTTATGAAGCATGAACCATAGTCAAGTTCCTTTACTCAAATCTCAGCAAGACCTTTCTGTATAGACCTTGTTTTCTAACAGTTCGTAATGCAGAATTATTAATGTTTCCTTCAACACAGCTGGGCTCCAGAGATTACCAGAAGTTGCCTGTACAAGATCTCAGTCTGAAACCAAGGGTGCCAATAAGAAGTTTTCCTGCCTTTTACTGCTTGTTTTACTTTTCTGGGAAGGATTTTCCACAAGGTGTTAGAGCATTGTTGGAGGGATTTGCTTACTTTCAGCCACAAGAGTATTAGTGAAGTTGAGCAACGATGTTGGGGATCAGGCCTTCCTCCCAGTTGGGATTCCAATTCATGCTACGGACATTCAACTAGGTTGAGGTCATGGCTTTTTGAAGCATAGTCAAGTTCCTTTACTCCAGTCTCAAGTCCTTTCTGTATGGACCTTACATTGTAGAGGGCCTTCTCTAAACTGAAAGCATGGAGTTGCACACTAAACCAAACAAAGCCTTTTCCATTAGACTACCAGATGGTGAAGAACCATTTATCACTCCATAAAATTTGTTTCCACTGCTTCAGAGTCAATGTTACCACTGCAGCCAATACTTGACCTTGCACATGGTGATGTTGGGCCTGTGTACGACTTTTTCCTATAAAGGAACCTATACACACGATGATAATTCTTGTGCTGATGTTGCTTCTAGAGAAGGTTTGGGACTTGGCAGTGAGGCATTGAGCATGCCCAGAAGGCCTCTTTGAGGTCCTCTTTGGACCTCTTTGAGGTCAGAGAGAGAAGGAGGGTTTAGAAAGCAAAAGGGGCGGAACTTCATGCTAGACAAGGAAGTCCGTAAAAGAGATGCAGTTCAGCTGCTTGTAATAGAGAAATACAATTTGTTTGTGGGGGGGGGGGGGGAGGTAGGTTATTCTGGGGGCTGCTTAGAGTAATTTTTTATTTTTAAAATAAAAGGCTTATTTTTCCTTTAAAGTGCACTGGCTATTAGCCCCGTTTAATTAAAGCTGGGATGTAGCGCCATCGTAGGAGAAGTCCAAGCATGCTAGATCACATATAGGGGCTTAATGCCTAAAAATACAGCTGGGCTCTATGGTGCCCCTAAACATTCTCTTCCTCTATGCACCCCATTTTTTATGTTTGACTTCCAAGACCACTCAAAATTGAAGACTTTTGTGTTGTCAGCTGTGAATGAAGCCATTGTAACTTCAGATAACCTCTTAAAGAATTATTTACCAGCATAGAACAGTATATGTAAACAAATGTATGTGTGCTTCACCCTTAGATAGGAAAACAAACTGTACCAAAATTAGACAGAAACTATATTTGGTCAGGTTGCACCTCCACGGAATCAGGAAATGAGCTAAACCCTTTCCTGGACACCACTTTTTCTAACGTTTTAAATGGAATTCGAAATTATAGATTGTATGTTGCTGGCAGGTTTTTAACCTTTGTGCAGCAAATCTATATGCTTAGTAAGGGGTAATGCAAGTATTTACAAGTGGTCGGGCAGGTCTTTTTTAACTATATTGCTGGGTTAAATTCTTGGCATAATTTGTAATGATAGCAAACACAGCTTGAAGTATATTGCAATATATGGACAAACAAGCCCTGTTTTGTATAAAGGGGAGGGCATTTCTTGGAAGGTTAATGCACAGAATGTCCTAATGTCCTATATATATATTGATAGTGAGCACAGAGGGGCTCTTGTTGCTGTCTATATGAATTTTGTGGTCACAAATGCATCAATAGCTGTAGTTTTTTTTAATCTACCCATGCATCAATGGTTGCGGCTAAACTCTTCTACCCATGCATCAATGATTGCGGCTAAACTCATCTACCCTTGCATCAATGGTTGCGGCTAAACTCATCTACCCATGCATCAATGTTTGTGGCTAAACTCATTTACCCATGCATCAATGGTTGCAGCTAAACTCATCTACCCATGCATCAATGGTTGTTGTTTGGTTCATTTAGCCATGCATCAATGATTGTGGCTTGCCTGGGCTATTAGATAAAGAAAGCTATTGTTTGATACCACTGGAACAAGCTGTACCAAATTTTGTACTGAGTGCATAGGAAGAAAAGAGATGGGAGCCCATAAATGCTCTTTCAACAAATAAACTAAGGTTTCCACCAGCTATTTTTAACAGGTGTGGACACTTCATTCCTATATATTCAATTAGCCACACACAAGTTGCAGTTTACCAGCACATGTATGCGGTCTAAAATCTGTCAGACAAGCCAGGTAGGTCTGAAAATCTCACTGGGCTAGCAATGGAATAAGTTTTGCATGTGGTTGTTCTGCAGCAATCCAATTTTTGGAATGGAGACTAAGGGGCACATTTACTAACCCACGAACGGGCCGAATGCATCCGATTGCGTTTTTTTCGTAATGATCGGTATTTTGCGATTTTTTCGTATTTTTTGCGATTTTTGCAGCGTCTTTACGATTTTTGCGAAAAAACGCGAGTTTTTCGTAGCCATTCCGAAAGTTGCGCAAAGTCGCGATTTTTTCGTAGCGTTAAAACTTGCGCGAAACGTAAAAAATGCTTTTTTACAATTTTTTAAATCTACCCTTTGGAGAGCCTCAGTTGAGTTCTGGTTACTGCTTGTTATCACTGAACCTCTAGCAGCCCACCTTATAGACATGCCTTATTTTTACTACTCTGGGTGTTTTTCATAGTGATTTTACCATAGAGCACATGGGTGGCTAAATTGAGAAAATATCCGCCGGCTGAATAATCATGCAAGTTCCAAGCTCACAAGATGAGGTTTTGTACATTTTGTTAGTGTGACAATGCCCATCCACAGGAAGCTTGGGTTCTGTCAATCAATTTTTCTGGCTTTTCAGCTGAAATATAGCTAGAAGTGTAAAAAGCTAAACATATAGCTAAAGTGTAAGAATTAACAAGGAGTCATATCCCCCTCAATAGAAGACTATAGCAAGCTTCTCTTCCTGGCAGGACTAAATTACATGGCTTGGGACTACACAAGACTTTTTATGCTTGTCTCCGAGAGGAAAGTTGAAAGGTTGGAGGAAAGAAAGAGCATCTTAGATCAGCGTTGAAAGGACAAACTTATTTTGTAGGAGTGAAGGGGATGAATAGACATATGGCGGGGGGGGGGAGGAATCAAAGTTGGAATGCAGGTAGAAACAGATGAGTGGTGAGGTGAGATGTAGGTGCTTTTTAATGGGATCCAAGAATGATTTGTGTACAGAACTTGCCACCACAGTTCTTTCTCCTGCCAAGAGCAGAGCAGACTGTACTCGTTACATTGGCATTAGCATTCTGAGGTTTAAGGTGTGTCCAGAAATATCTTTTTAAATAAAAGCCCCCAATTCCCTTGGTTTTAAAAGGTCTCCACAAGGCTAAACACAAAGCAGGATAATTTGACCCTATGTACGGTCTCGGCAAAATATTCCGTCTCTCTATAAACACCAAACGCATTCACATTGTTCGTAGCTCCTTGTTTGCTGGATCATTATCAGATGGGTTTGCACTGAAACTGGCTCCTTCCCATTACATATATATATTATATATATGTCTGTATTTTCTCAGTATGATGGTGGTGCCTGCATGCCACAAGCCACGTGCATCCTATTTGCAGTAATGGAAAGCCTTCTGCTGTTATTTCAGACTCACTGTGATTTTTCCATGACAAAATGGCACCAATCGAAAGTCCAGTGTGCCCCTGCCTCATACTTCAACAGTCATTTTCTCATTAGTCTCAGGCTTCTGCTAAATTCTATGCCTTTATATCTTAATTTATAAAATGACACCTGCCCCAGTGGAGCTTACAATCTAAGGTCCCTATCACATTCGAATCAGCCCCTGCCCCAGAGGAGCTTACAATCTAAGGTCCCTATCATATTCCCATCAGTCCCTGCAACAGTGGAGCTTACAATCTAAGGTCCCTATCACATTCCCATCAGTCCCTGCCCCAGTGGAGCTTAAAATCTAAGGTTCCTATCACATTCCCATCAGCCCCTGCCCCAGTGGAGCTTACAATCTAAGGTGCCTATCACATTCCCATCATTCCATGTCCCAGTGAAGCTTAAAACCTAAGGTACTTATAACAGTCACACACACTAGGGGCAGTTTTCTCAGGAGCCAATTAACCTGCCTGTATGAGAAGAGGAGGAAACCCACACAAACACAGGGAGAACATACAAAAGTACTTACAGATAGTGACCTTGCTAGGATTGAACTCAGGGCCCCACTTCTGCAAGACAGAAATGCTACCCACTGGCCACTGTGCTGGCCATATCACACTTAATTTTGCTCAGGCATATGAGGTTCAGGAACTCCCATTAATACATTTAGATATTAATTTAGAGTGTCCTAGTCAGGCCTGGACTGGCAATCAGTGGATTCTGACACATGCCAGAAGGGCTGCTGTAAGATGCCATAGATAGACACTATTTGTTGGGCTAATGGGGGTTTGTTTGGGCCTCTGTGTACTGGAAATGCCAGGGACTATTTGTACTCCCAGTCCAGGCCTGGCATCCCAGTTACAGTGGGAGCAGTTGGTTGCACCAGAAGAAAATAAATTTGAGAGAACAAGTGGGCCCAGGGGCAGAGCAAGACAGATAGGGGGATGGGGCTAGGAAGGGAGGCCCATTTAAAGCTGGGTTTGGGTTATAGGAGACAATGTTCCATGCAGTGTGCAAAAAAGGCAGCAACCGTCCTTTTTTCACTTTTCTCAATGCTCGGAGGAATTGTTCAAATATCCACAGGCCTCTGCGCTCTGTTTCAGAGCACAAGGACCAGTGGATTATTCTAGTGAGGCATTAGACTGGGCTAGATTTAATATGGGTGGGAGGCATGTAGGCATCCCCTTCCCGCCCCATACCTTGCATGTAATTCCGAACAGAGTGGCAGGGGGAGCTGTATCTGTCACTAAGCACCGGTGCTCTTATGCCCCTTAGTGGTCTTGCACTTGCACCCACTGGAGTCAAGAATAACGCCATCAGTTCCATTAGTAATTGGATGGAGATGGACAAGAACAGCCTTCCTAGAGGGGGGAGACAGTTCTGTCAGAATGTTGATACTGAAGTTAACTATGCATTAAGCATATAGTTACTTTAGTTAAGAGGAGTCCATGAGAATAGCTGGTGTCCCTGGGTGGTTTAATAGGAAAGGGGCCTCAACGCTGACCATGTGATATGTCATTCAGTGATTACAGAGCAAGGCAGCCTTTAATGTTAAGTAGAAAGAAAAAAGTATTTTATTTTTCTAAGAAAGTTGTATTTTCTCCTGGCTTTGTGGAAAAGGCTACACGTGAGCGTGTCTACTTCCTTCTTGTAAAAGTCTCACTATGGGTTTAACGATGTAACAGAAAATGACTCACAGATACTCACTCTTTGGCTTCTATTTGTTACAGAGAGAAGCACCACACTGGGAGGGATAAGCAAGGAAAAAAGCAAAACAAACAAACCATCATCCTATTGAAAACAATGCTGGAAAGCTGTACTTCTTCTGAGATATTGGACATAGATGCCTTGGAAAACACCATTCCATTTGAGGTTTATCTGTTTATAGGGGTGCCACCCAGCCGGTATTTAACCAGCCTGGGCAGCAAATCGCCAGCTAGGGCCAGTGCCGATTTTACAAATTTACCAGCGATATATCTGCCAGTATATTTGTCAGGGTGACAATCCTACCTTAATCCCTCCCTTCCCTGACTCTTTCTGCTACAGATGACCCCCTTTTATATAGAGGCCAGCCTCTGCCCACCCATAATCCCACCTCATCCTCCCATTCCCCCTGCCTAACCCACCCATTTCCCTGCCCCGTAGAGACATCACTACCCACCCCCTAGCCTAAAAGCCAATATTAATAGCAAAAAAAGGTGGCAACCTAACTGTATATAGTTACCGATATCCATGACTGAGGCAACATTGCAACATTTCGCTTGGTTTCCAGACAGGAGTAAGTAACCCCTATTTGGCTGTAAACAGTCAAACCTGGGCTAGTATAGGTTTAGAGCATGGGGTACATGCCACTCAGTCCTTCAGGATTGGCCTTCGCTAGATGGAAGTGACCTGCGGAGCTAGGGGTGTAGTGCAACTACAAGCAAAGATGGATGCCAGAAGGTTCTTGCAGTTGAACAACAGAACTGATTTATTGTCAGAGACAAATAAAGATGCAGGGATAGTTCAATACTCACAAAAGGCAGAATTAGTAGAAACCCTCTGAGGATAGCAGGATGTCACCGGTTTATCCCACCTCTTTTGGAGACTGGGCAGCGTAAAGCACCTGTCAGCACGGCACCACTACGGAGGGCATTCTGGATAGATACCTCAATCCTTAGGTTAAATATCTTTAGCTTGGATGGGTCCTACAGCCGACTATGGATCAGGGATTTACACTGACCTGTATCCTGCGTCTTAACCGTGGCCCTAGGCTAAGGCAACATTGCCTGTATGGAAGGGTAATTCCAGCTAACCTCCTGGTTGGAGCCTGAACTGTTCTTGCTATATAGTTCTTTCTACCTCACCCTTCTAGAGGATTACGGTATTCTGCTATTCTATATAGTCCTCATTCATGGTGTCCCTGTCCTCGATTTCACCAGAGTGGATGTTAATCTCTGGGGCAATGGCTTGTTCTGGGGCCTTGTTCTGATCCCAGGCTCAGTGGACTTCACCTGAGACACAGAGGCAGCCAAAAAGGAAGCCACACCTGTAACAACACTTTCCCCTGGTGGTCCAGTGGCAGGGATGCCTGCCTCCTTCTCAGAGTCGAGCACTCGGTGCGCACGAGACGTCACGGGGCGCGAAAATTCAAATATTTAAAGGCCGCTTGCGCATATTTCCTTGCTCAATGTAGGTTCTGTGCTTTAACGTTCCTGGGTGTGTTTTGAATCTGAATCTTTGTGTTTTGACCTTGCCTGTTCCTGTTTCTGACGATTGCTGCTTGTCCTGACCTCTTTGCCTGATTTTGACTACACTTTTGGATTTAAAATTTGTACCTCACTACCAGTACGGTTTTGACCATTTGCCTGTTTGTGACTACGCCTCTTCCCTCTGATTTTGTACGCTTAGGTTCCCTTGCCTGCCCAGAACATTTGCCTTGGTTCTCTCGCATTAAGTCCTGGCGGCACCCGAGTAGCAGAGGGCTCCTCCCGATGCGAAAGGTGGCTGTTATAGGCAGAAGAGCGAGCTCAAACCAGGGACCTTGGCTTTTGTTCTGGGTTTGGGATACTGTGCATTACATTACGTTGGGCCAAAAATAAAATGGATCCTGAAGGTGCTGCTGCTTCTCCCGCTTCTCCTGAAGCCATGTTATCCAATCTCCTCCAGCGTCTCGGGGAACAAGAGGCAAAGCAAGACCAGATCATCCAGTGCCTCCAGGCCTCTTGCTGCTAGATTAGATGCTATTCAGCAATCGCCAGCTGTTGCTGCTACCAACTGCTGCTCCCTTACCTCTGGGTAACCCGCTACCAATCCCTGTGGGAGTTTCTTCTTGGGAGCCTAAGATTCCTTTTCCAGAAAGATTCTCCGGGGATCGGAGCAAATTTTTCGCCAAGGAGGCATGTAAATTGTATCTTAGCTTTTTACCCCGCACCTTCCCTACTGAGGAATCTAGGGTAAATTCTGTAATCACCTTACTGCAAGGTGACCCTCAGGTTTGGGCTTTCAGCTTAGTCTCTTCTGACCCAGCTCGGCACTCTCTCGAGGGATTCTTTAAGGCCATGGCTACTATCTATGACAATCCTGATCGAGCTTTCTCAGCCGACTCTGCCATCCGTAACCTAAAACAAGGCAGAAGATTGGTTGTATTATTATATACATTATTATATATATATATTGTACAGAGTTTTGCCTCTGGGCAGTTGAGACAGGCTGGAATGGTTCAGCCCTTCGAAGCCAGTTTAGGGTGGGACTGTCTGATGCTATTAAAGACAAGTCTTATTAATTACCCCACTCCAGCCTCTCTTGACGCTTTAATGTATCTCGCTATTCAGATTGATAGGAGACATAGGGAGAGGCGTCAAAAGAGATTAGCCAGTGCTCTAAGTCTATCCCATTCCCTTCCTCAAGTAACTGAATCTGCACACAAGGATCCACTCCCATTTCATTAGAAGAGCCTATGCAATTGGATTCTACCAAAGGCCAGGAAACTGCAAAGCCTAAGCAGGTCTGGGGGGTCCTGTTTAGGTAATGCAGTTTCTACTCCCCAAATTATCCCTTCTAAGATCTTCCTACCTGTCCTCCTTGAATGGGGAAGGGGTAGTGCTGAGATTTCGGCCTTTTTGGATTCTGGAGTGGCTGGGAATTTTTTGGATGTCAATTTTGTCCGTAAGATGGGTATTCTCAGTATATCTTTTGTTCCTCCAGTCAGATTACTGGCTATTGATGGGAGTCCTCTGGGGTGTGGTTTTGTGTCTTCCAAGTCCCGGGACCTAGCTTTGTCCATTGAGGGTACTCATATTGAACAAATATCTTTCTATATAATTAACTGCCCCGACACCCCTGTGATTTTAGGTCTTCCATCGTTACAGAAACATAACCTGCATATTGATTGGGTCACTAGTAAGATTCTTCAATGGGGTGGAAACTGTGAAGGGTTCTGTCTTTTTCCTCCTGTGTCTCTGGCAACCACCTCTCTGGAGGGGTTACCTACTCCCTATGCAGCTTATGCTGGTGTTTTTTCTAAGAAAGCGGCAGAGGCTCTTCCTGCACATAGGCATTATGATTGTGCAATGAGTTAGTTCCTGGCGCTATTCCTCCCAAGGGAAGAACCTATCCTCTCTCTCCTCCTAAGATGCAGGCAATGGAAGAATATATTCAGGAGAACTTAGAAAGAGGATTCATAAGACCCTCCTCCTCTCCCGCTGGAGCAGGTTTTTTCTTTGTATCTAAAAAAGATGGTGGTCTTAGGTCCTGTATTGATTATAGAGGTCTGAACAAGATTACGGTCAAGAACCGTTACCCTCTCCCCTTGATTTCGGAACTCTTCGATAGAGTTAAAGGTGCCTCTGTTTTTACTAAACTTGATCTTAGAGGTGCATACAATCTAATCCGAATCAGGGAGGGGGACGACAGCTTTTAATACTCGGGATGGGCATTATGAATATCTGGTAATGCCTTTCGGTTTATGTAACGCCCCTGCTGTCTTCCAAGAGTTTGTGAACTATATATTTCGGGATCTCCTGGGGCGCTATGTAGTTGTATACCTTGACGACATTTTAATTTTCTCCTCTAAACTAAAGGAGCACCGTTATCATTTCCTAGAGGTACTACATAGGCTCCGGCAGTATCATTTATATGCTAAACTGGAGAAATGTGTCTTTAAGGTTTCCTCTGTACATTTCCTAGAGTACATAATCTTTCAACACGGTTTAGAGATGGAGCCAACTAAGGTGGAGGCAATTGTGAACTGGGTTTGACCCCTTTCTTTGCGCGCCATCCAAAGGTTCCTCGGTTTTGCCAACTATTATAGGCAATTCATTAAAGGATTATCTTCCCTTGTAGCTCCAAACACTGCCCTCACCAAAAAAGGGGCAGATCCAAGTATTTGGCCTAGGGAAGCGGTAGAAGCCTTTAAGCTTCTTAAGGAAGCATTTATTTCTGCTCCAGTACTTCGCCACCCAGATTCCACCCTCTGTTTTTGGTGGAGATGGATGCATCGGAAGTAGGAGCTGGGGCGGTGTTGTCACAACGGCACCCTGTTACTGATAAAATTCACCCATGTGCCTTCTTTTCTAGGAAATTTTCTTCAACGGAGGCTTATTATGACATTGGTAACAGGGAGTTGTTGGCAATTAAATGGACTTTTGAGGAGTGGAGACACCTTTTAGAAGGGGCTAAACACACAATTAGTGTCTTCACAGATCATAAGAATCTATTATATATTGAATCTGCAAAACGTTTAAATCCGAGACAAGCGAGATGGGCCTTATTTTTCACTAGGTTCAATTTTTTGCTCACTTACAGCCCAGGGTCTAAGAATTTGAAGGCCAACGATTTGTCTAGGAGCTTTGTATCTAACCCTAAAGAGAGTTTGGAACCAGACACGATTATTCCAAAGGAAGTGATTGCGGCTGCCCTGAGTCCAGATCTTTTTACTTTTCTCTCTAAAGCTCAGATTAATGTGCCTGGGAATGTACCACTCGATAAACTTTTTGTTCCAGAGAATTTGCGTGAAGCTGTCTTGTCCGAGACTTATGATTCCAAGTTAGCTGGTCATCCAGGTCAAAATAAGACCTCTCCGTTGTCTCGTTCGCTCTGGTGGCCTACAATGAGACATGATATAGGGGTTTATATCAATTCTTGTGCAATTTGCAAACCAAATAGGTCTCTACCTCAGGGCTTGTTGCAGTCACTTCCTGTTCCCGAAAGACCATGGACTCATATCTCCATGGACTTTATTGTCGATTTACGGTCGGTAATACAGTTATCTGGGCAGTGGGCAGAGTTTCTTCTGTGGGCTGAGCTTGCATTTAATAATACTACTCATGCTTCCACGGGGGAATCCCTGTTCTTTATTGTTTATGGCCTTCGTCCAAGGGCTTTCTCTTTGTCTTTTGCTGTGAGTGCACAAAAGAGAGCTGCCGATAGACATAGAAAGAAGTCACCTGACTATTAGGCTGGTGACAGGGTTTGGTTGCCTTCTAAAAATATCTCACTTAGGGGCCGATTCACTAAAGTGTGAAATAACGTGTGCTATTTATAGCGTGCGGTAAAAATTTTATCGCGTCTAAATTATCGCAACTTATCGCACGATTCACTATAAGCACACTTGCGCTATTTTACGCGCGATATTGCATGCGTTATTTAACTCGCGAAGATGAGTTATTTTTATGCGGTATTTGACGGTACATGCGTTAAATAACGCACGCGTATAGTCACCGCATATAAATAGTAGCTTATAAATAGTGTATATAAATTGTCGCCGCATATAAATAGTGTATATAAATAGTAGCCACATATAAATGGTAGCATATAAATAGTAGATGCTTATAAATAGTAGCCACTAGTGATGAGCAAATGTGTTCTGGTTATCTTTGGTGAAAAATTAGCAAATCTTTCGAAAGATCCACGAAACGGCAAAAATGTTGTGCGGGCAAAAAAATTGTTGCCCGCGACTATTATTTTTTGACGCCTGTGTCATTTTTTGGACGTGCGGTGAATTTTTGCGTGGCAAATTTTTTCATGCGTTTTGCCATTGGCAGATTGTTTTGCGAAACGCATGAAAAAATTTGCTGCGGAAAAATTCGCAGCACGTCCAAAAATTTGCTGCGAATCCATGCCTGGCGAAACATTTCATCACTTGTAGCTGCATATAAATAGTCGTGCGAATGAACGCACGCCATGTTAGCCATACACGCCAATACTTGCGGAAAATTACTGTATTAAAAATGACCATTTCGCTGCAAACTGGCGGCTGCATCACTCTAGGGGAAACACATACTTGAATAAATAACACTGCAAAGTCCATATTTTATTGCCAAATGTTCATTAACTGTACTCATGCGTTAAAACTAGCGCATGCGGTCGTGCGAAAAATAACGCATGGGATATGACAACTTAACGCACGCGATAATACTATAGTGAATCGCGCGCTAATTATCGCGTCTAATTTAACGCAAAAAAGCGTGCAATAAAATTTATCGCACTTTAGTGAATCAGCCCTTTAGAGTTACTTTGGCTAAGTTGGATCCTAAATTTATTGGTCCTTTTACTGTTTCCAAAATCATTAATCCCACTTCTGTCTGCATAGAACTTCCTCCTGAAATTAAAATCTCTAATACCTTTCATGTTTCCTTATTAAAACCAGCCAGGTTGGTTCGTCATCGTTCTCCTCCTCCTCCAGTGGTGGTTGATGGTCAACCAGAATATGAGATACAAAGGATTGTGGATTTTCGGATTGTCAGGGGAAGGTTACAGTATTTGGTTCATTGGAGGGGCTATGGTCCTGAATCTTGGGTCCCTGCCTCTGATGTTAGGGCTGACCGCCTTAAACGACGGTTCCATTTCAAATTTCCTGGGAAGCCTAGGGGTCCAGTGGCCCCCTCTAGGGGGGGGTAATGTAACAACACTTACCCCTGGTGGTCCAGTGGGATGGCTGGGGACGCCTGCCGTATTCCCGACAGGGACGCCTGCCGTCTTCTCAGGGGCGCGCACTCGGCGCACGCGTCTCTTTTAAGATAACGTGCACGCAGTGACATCACGCGGCACGAAAATTCTAATATTTAAAGGGCGCTTGTGCATATTTCCTCGCCCAAGTTAGGTTCTGTGTTTTAATGTTCCTGGGTGTGTTTTGAATCTGAATCTTTGTGTTTTGACCTTGCCTGTTCCTGTTTCTGACGATTGCTGCCTGTCCTGACCTTTTTGCCTGATTTTGACTACGCTTTTGGATTTCGAATTTGTACCTCGCTGCCAGTACGTTTTGCCCATTTGTCTGTTTGTGACTACGCCTCTTCCCTCTGATTTTGTACACTTAGATTCCCTTGCCTGCCCAGAACATTTGCCCTGGTTCTCTCGCATTAAGTCCTGGTGGCACCCGAGTAGCGGAGGGCTCCTCCCAAAGCGAAAGGTGGCTGTTATAGGCAGAAGAGCAAGCTCAGACCAGGGACCTTGGCTTTTGGGATTTGGTTTTGGGATTCTGTGAGTTACAACAAATCTGGGACTGGAGCTGGAGGAGGTACAGGTGAGCAGCATGGCTAAGTGGTCCTCTTGGATTGTGCATAAGGAGTCCAAAACTCTATTGAGGGATTGGCATCATACATTTTTATTTTTTCTCTTCCTGCCTATATAGATCATGTCCTTCCTCTCCTCTCACCCATCCTTTTGTACTTCCCCCACTACTTTATTACCTGCCATTGTTCTAGTCATGTGTTCTGCCAATGGAACAGCAGATCTAACGATTCCCTTTGCTTATATTTGTTCAATTAATTTTTTAATTTGTCTATTTGATTGGCTAGGGTCAGTGTAATCAGGAGCCATTTACAACTCAAGTGACCTGTATGTTTTAGACTGTTGGAGGAAACTAGGAACATCATACAAACTCTGTTTAGATGGTTGGAAGAGAACCCAGTTCGGTGCCGAGTGGTAACACTGCTAATCACCGTATTAGCCATCTGGCAACTGGGCCAGAACTAGGGGTAGGAGGAAGAGGCATGTGCCTAGGGTGCCCTAGTCCAGGTTTCAGAGTCCCACAAATCATGCTCATGATCCCTGTCCCACTTGGCTCCCCACTGCTCCCCTCTGATTGCTCCTCTCTCCACTCTTCTATGTGTTCTGATTTCTCAACATCTTCAGGTTGGCTGACCTGGCCAACTCATCTTGTCCATCCACACGTGAGCTGTGCAGGCTGAGTGAATCGCATTGCGCCTGACTGTAGGAATTTCCCAGTTCTCTACTCTGTGTAGTCATTCAGGGTTCTGCACACAAGAAAAAGAGCTAAACTACCTGGGAGATTCTGTAGGATGGTGATGGATCAACAGAATGTATTCTACAAATCACGGGAGGAGGGTGTTATTCTTCCCCTTTACAGAGCGCTGGTAAGGCCCCATCTAGAATATGCTGTTCAGTTTTGGGCTCCAGTGCTCAAACGGAACATTGAATTAGAGAGGGTCCAGAGAAGGGCAACTAAGCTAGAAAAGGGTATGGAATGTCTCAGTTATGAAGAAAGACTGGCCAAGTTGGGTCTGTTTACACTGGAGAAGAGGCACTTAAGAGGTGACATGATAACTATGTATAAATATATAAGGGGATCATATAATAATGCCTTATTTACCAGTAAGTCCTTCCAATGGACACGAGGGCACCCAACTCCGTTTAGAAGAAGGGAGGTTCGGTTTAAATATTCGGAAAGGATTTTTTTACTGTGAGAGCTGTGAAGTTGTGGAATTCCCTGCCTGAATCAATTGTGCTGGCTGATACATTACATAGCTTTAAGAAGGGTCTGGATGGCTTCTTAGCAAGTGAGGGAATACAGGGTTATGGGAGATAGCTCTTAGTACAAGTTGATTCAGGGACTGGTCCAATCGCCATCTTGGAGTAAGGAAGGAATTTTTTTCCCCTCTGCAGCAAATTTGAGAGGCTTCAGGTGGGGTTTTTTGCCTTCCTCTGGATCAACTAGAAGTTAGGCATTATGATTGAATGTGATGGACGTACGTCTTTTTTCAACCTAACTTACTATGTTACTATATGTAAATCAGATGCAGTTGCATGGATCAAAAATAATGAGATGAGTAAACTACATGGAAGATTTGCCATATGACTATTGGAACGGAACACTGCATACTGTGACTGCATCCGGTGAGATTAGGGTTGCCACCCAGCTGGTATTTGACCAGTATAGCCAGCTAGGGCCGTTGCCGGTATTACAAATATAAATGCCAGTAAGTTTCTAAGGGTGGCAACCTTCTATAGATGTCTGCCACTATGGGCACCATTACTTTTTGGTGGAGTATCTGGAAGCTAACCCTATGCAGGAGTATAAATGGCACACAAAGCCCAGACCACTGGCAAGCAGACCCCCAACACTGTTAAAGAACTCAGCCAGCCATGTGGAACCATGCACAGCACCAAGAGGTATTCCCAACTCCAAACACACTTTGAAACCTGAGCCAGGGGGAGAGGAGCTGTTTATTGAGTAGCCGGGACCGTTTCACAGACATCGCACACTTGTTCCAGCTTCCTGGAATGCATCTGCTTCATTAATTAGTGCTACCTTTTGGGTGCAGTTACAGTGATTTTACTGTAACTTTGCCTCTGCACAAATGGTTATGACCACTGAATATTTATAAACCAACACATTTCCCAGGTCGGCACAATAAGATAGGTTAGTATAAAAAATTCACATTACAGTTGTGTGGAAGCCCCATTTCGCACATTTTCCACTGTAATGTGAGGCTGTTTTGCCACAAAAGCAACTTTTTTGATGCGACTGTGACTTTTTTCTGCCCCAATTTTTCTGCAGTTTCGCAAAAAAATTTGTGTCTGGTAAAAATTTACGCTCATCGCTACTATACACATATACGCAATAGGGTGACTATTTGGACAGTGGGCAGAACCTGTAGCTTTTTGCAGGAACCCAACACAACCATGTTTGGCAATATTACCCTTAAAGGAGAAGGAAAGGCCAAGATGTTAGGCGCCCTCAAGTGACTTTAATCACTTACCTTTTACCCCTGGCTGGTGCCCCTGTTAGGAGAAAACCGCACCAGCCTGGGGTACCTGCGAGCCAGTGTTTCTTCTTCCATAAGTCTTCTGTCTACGGAATCCCTGGGCCGGCGCATGTACAGTAGAGTACAAAAACAGCTTTTTTGTTAAAGTTCGGCTTTTCACTCTACTGCGCATGGGCAAGCGCGCAAAGTAAGAGGAGACGCTCGCTGCAGCTACCCCGGGCTGGTGCAGTTCTCTCCTAACAGGGGCACCAGCCCTGTGTAAAAGGTAAGCGATTAAAGTCACTTGGGGGTGCCTAACATTTTGGCACCCCCCAGTGACTTAGCCTTTCCTTCTCCTTTAAGCTGACCACACACACATCCGATTATTTGGCGAGATTGCCAAACGAGTTGATCTTTCACTGATGTGCCCACCTTGAGGCCAAAAGATTGGATCAGATTGTGGGGATAGAAGGCATTGGGATGAGAAACGCATCAATGCACAAATGCGCTCCTTGTCCCAATGGGATTTTTAAACGTTGTAAATGTTTTCTGGCCAGGTATCAGTTGGGCCCCCATACTCGGGCCAATAAGCTACCAACCATCAGCAGTTGTAATTGGCCTGTGTATGCCCACCTTTACACTAGCCATACAAAGAGCGTCTTATACCATACACTTCTTATATCTCACATACACAAGGGCACAGCACCTGATCTGGGAACTGGCACTTATATCTTAGTGTCACCCACTGTAACCTGCAGCACTATTATCCTCCTATTTGTGTCTGTAAGTTACCCTCCCATTTGCTCTACAGAGCAGGGACCTCCATCCTCTTATTTTATTTATTATTTTACTCTGTATTTATTTATCTATTATTGTAATGATGTCCTGTTTGTTTATTCATTTATTGTTCTGCTGTACAGTGCTGTTTACCTAAGTAGTGCTATAAAAATAAAAATATACATACATATTTACTCCGGATGTAGGTTTATTCAAGGCAAGTGTATCGACAAAGCCAAATAGGATGAACTGGTACAATACTTACAACTGCACTGTATCAGGGGGTCCAACATGAACAGCCCCTCATTCACCAACCCCCTCCTGGCCTGCACTGTGCTGCTATGTTAAAGGTAGAAGAGGCGATCATGCAGTCTGCCCAGCCTTCCCCTGTGCAGGCCGGGCTGAAAGGCAATTGCAGTTTATGTTGGCCATACATTAAAAGATCTTGAGGTGGGCGATATCAGATTGATCAGATCATTTGGCCCTCGGCCCAAACAACTGGATCACCTTCATGGGATATAGGCCATAGGGACAAGGGTCGAATCAACAAGCTGATGCGCTCCTCATTTCAATCGGATTTTTAAACTTTCCCAATCGACATCTGGAACGATTTTATGCTAAATATTGGCCAGTTAGGCTAATCTGAGGGCCAAATACACATGACTCCATTGGCAGCTTTTATTGGCCCGGGTATGGCCACCTTCAGGCAAAGACAAAACTGGAAAAAGAGAAGGGTGATTATGAGCTGGGTAAGTGGAAGAAGATGGCATGGTGCCGAGAGACTGGCGGATTGCTAATGTGGTGCCGTTATTTAAAAAGGGATCTCGTTCTCAGCCTGAAAACTATAGGCCTGTTAGTCTGACATCAGTAGTAGGAAAGCTTCTGGAAGGGGTAATAAGGGATATGATAGTTGAATACATTGCAGTTCACAATACTATTAGTTTGTGCCAGCATGGTTTTATGCGTAACAGATCTTGCCAGACTAATTTAGTTGCCTTTTATGAGGAGGTGAGCAGGAACCTTGATGCTGGAATGGCAGTTGATGTCATCTACTTAGATTTTGCTAAAGCGTTTGATACAGTACCTCACAGAAGGTTAATGATCAAATTGAGGAATATTGGCCTAGAACATAATATTTGTAATTGGATAGAAAACTGGCTGAAGGATAGAGTACAAAGAGTGGTGGTAAATGGAACATTTTCTAATTGGGCCAGTGTGGTTAGTGGAGTACCGCAGGGGTCAGTCCTTGGTCCTTTGCTTTTTAACTTGTTTATTAATGACCTGGAGGTGGGCATAGAGAGTACTGTTTCTATTTTTGCTGATGACACTAAATTGTGCAAAACTATAAGTTCCATGCAGGATGCTGCCGCTTTGCAGAGCGATTTGACAAAATTGGAAAACTGGGCAGCAAACTGGAAAATAAGGTTCAATGTTGACAAGTGCAAAGTTATGCACTTTGGTAGGAATAATATAAACTCGAACTATCTACTGAATGGTAGTGTGTTGGGGGCATCCTTAATGGAGAAGGATCTAGGGATTTTTGTAGATCACAAGTTGTCTAATTCCAGGTAGTGTCATTCTGTGGCTACTACAGCAAATAAAGTGCTGTCTTGTATAAAAAACGGCATTGACTCAAGGGATGAGGACATATTTTTGCCGCTTTATAGGTCCCTGGTAAGGCCTCACCTTGAGTATGCGGTGCAGTTTTGGGCTCCAGTCCTTAAGAAGGATATTAATGAGCTGGAGAGAGTGCAGAGACGTGCAACTAAACTGGTAAAGGGGATGGAAGATTTAAGCTATGAGGTTAGACTGTCGAGGTTGGGGTTGTTTTCTCTGGAAAAGAGGCGCTTGCGAGGGGACATGATTACTCTGTACAAGTACATTAGAGGGGATTATAGGCAGTTGGGGGATGTTCTTTTTTCCCATAAAAACAATCAACGCACCAGAGGTCACCCCTATAGATTAGAGGAACAGAGCTTCCATTTGAAGCAGCGTAGGTGGTTTTTCACGGTGAGGGCAGTGAGGCTGTGGAATGCCCTTCCTAGTGATGTGGTAATAGCAGACTCTGTTAATGCCTTTAAGAGGGGCCTGGATGAGTTTTTGAACAAGCAGAATATCCAAGGCTATTGTGATACTAATATCTACAGTTAATATTACTGGCTGTATATATATAGTTTATGTATGTGAGTGTATAGATTGGTTAGTATAGGTTGTGTGCTGGGTTTACTCGGATGGGTTGAACTTGATGGACAATGGTCTTTTTTCAACCCTATGTAACTATGTAACTATGTAACTATGTAACTATGATGGGGTGCTGGGTGGGGTTAGACTAATAATTTGATTAGATATGCAGTGTGCTGTGTGGTCAGAAGCGGCAGTAATACTACACACACTACATTACCCTGCATTAAACCAGTCCTTCTTAGCTTCCTTTCATGTACTGTAGGAGCTCTGATGCTTCAGCACCGCAAAGGGCTTTGTTTATGCACCCAGGATCCTGCGCCACTGAGGCATTGAGTTCAAACGCATCCGTTGATAAGATGTGAGGGAAATAATAACTAAAGAGCGGTTTGAGCACGAGGTTGGCAAAATGAATCAGAAACGAGAAGTGAAAGACTTGCCTTTCAAGTCGGTAATGGGAGGTTAAAAAACAAGCGCGTCACCCTGCGAGCGCAATTAATGATCATTCTTTATTGGGGAGAGGCTTCATGATACGGATTGTGAATTTGTTCATTCCACGGCACATTCAGAGAGAATACAAACATAATAACATAATAGCAAACAGGACCTGTGCCATGAACAGAGAATATCATTAAAGGGAACGTTCCGCTTGAAAGGGGTGGTTCACATTTAAGTTAACTTTTAGTTTTATAGAATGGTCAATTCTATTCAACTTTTCAGTTGGTCTACATTATTTATTTGTTATAGTTTTTGAATTATTTGCCTTCTTCTTCCAACTCTTTGAAGTTTTTAAATGGTGGTCACTGACCCCGGCAGCGACACTACAGTTTAAGGGCAAAGACACACGCGCCGATTAATCGCAGCGACTTATACATTAACCTGTGGTAGAATAGTCCCTAAGCGACTAATGGCCCCATGTGTCTTTGCCCTTATAAGTATAGTTAATTTTTGTAACTTTTTTTCTATTCAGGTCCTCTCCGATTCATATACCTGCCTCTCATCCAAACCTCTCCCTGGTTGCTAAGATAACTTGGGCCCTAGCAATTAAAAAGCTGCTGAAACTCCAAACTGGAGAGCTCCTGAACTGAAAATGAAATAACTAAATAAATTTTATGTTTCTTTAACTACAGAGATTTTCACACACCCAAAGTCAGGGTCAGACTGGCCCATCAGGATACCAGGAAAAATCCCTGTGGGTATTGATACTGTTGGTCCCTGCCCTGGAGGTATGGCATAGCAAAATGCAGGGCGGAGGTAGGGTTGCCACCTTTTTCCCACTCCCAAGACTGCCCTTCAAGTTGGGGGCAGGGCGTGGTATCATTTGGGGGCAGGGTTACGATGTAAGGGGTGGAGAAATGGGCAGGCAGGGTGGGGAAAGATGGATAGGGATGGTTACTGGGCGGGGAAATGGGTGGACTGGGCAGGGTTATAGGCAGAGCAGAGGTGGGAGCATAGTTATAAAGGATGTGCTGCAGCAGAGAGGACGGGAGGGATTTATAGGCCATTATGCATTGCTGGTAAATTTGCAATACCGATACCGGCCCTAGCTGGTGATTTACTGGCTAGGCCAGGCAGATGGCAGCCCTACATGGAGGTACAGCATAGCAAAGCTCAGTGTGAAGATATGGCATAGCGAAGAGCAGTGAGGGCTGGGTGGTAAGCCCTTGACTTGGGTACCCAGTGGGCCTTGAGTGCCCCATTCTGACTGCCCGAGGCTGCTATTTCTAGGATTGCCACCACCGGACAGCCTGGTTTTTGGAAGAACTGTCCAGGTCAAAACTGCCTGCCCGGTTTTTCGAATTAGGAATACAGGGTAGGACTCGCTGAGATTTAGGTGGTGATTGGCCAATCGCCAGGTCATACCCCCACCCTGTGACATCACTGACTCACCCTTCCCAGCTCTATGACATCACTGCCCATACTCCACCCCCTGTGATGTCACCACCCACCCCCTGCCCAGAGAAAGGAGCATGCAAAGGTGGCAACCTTAGCTATTTCCCTGGGTTTGTTTATGTGCCTATGTGGCACATGGGGGCTTGTCTTGTGTTTGGAAAGGTGTTGGTGCACTTGCATGGTGGGGACAGCATCCATGGCCAAAAGTAGATTCGAGGACCTGATCTTTTTATAGTTATCTTAGTAAATAGACTGATGTGCGTCAATTCAAGGAAAAGTAAATGCTGTAAGTTTGGCCTGACCTGGTGGCTAATGAATGCGTGGCATGCAAATTCTCTTTTGAGTCACCCTTTGTTTCAGCCCAGTGTTTGGCAAACTGTATATGTACCATCAAACAGAGCATGGCAGCCGCTGCAGGTATCTGCGCTCACAGACGGATGGATCAGTCGGAGGTCACTGAGAGATTTGTTTGTTTTCACTGACTCACCTGTATGCGAGCTGACATTTCCTAACAGGTGAATCGTGCCTTCTTTTATGGCGATGTGACACTATGCTGAGGAATAAAATAAATAACTTTAGTAATACTATTAAAATCCATGCATCTATTTGTGCAGTTGTAAAATATAAACTGATATTTTTTTGGTGTTATAATCATTAACCCCTGAACAAGAACTTAGTTGAGTGTATTCAGAATCATAAAATAAATGTTAAACATGGCCAGTTGATTTTAGAGGAACTATAACCCAGCATATATACATAAATGTAGCAGGCATACCAAAAGCTGTAAAGGGTAATGACTCTTTTCTTTTTGCAAAAAATAATATATAAACCCACCAGCCATTATCTCATGGGGATCTCTATTATCCCATACAGCTCTCTATTATCCCATGGGCCTCTCTATTAACCCATATCACTCTCTATTATCCCATGAGGCTCTCTATTATTCCATAGGGCTCTATAGTATCTCATCGGACTCTCTATTATCCCATATGGCTTTCTATTATACCATAGGCCTCTCAATTATCCCATAGGGCTCTCTATTGTCCCATAAGGCTCTCTGTTACCCAATACGGCTCTCTATTATTCCATGGGACTCTCTATTAATGCATGGGGCTCTCAATTATCCAATAGAGCTCTCTATTATCCCATGGGACTCTCTATTATCCCATAGGACTCTCTATTATTCCATAGGGCACTCGTTAATCCCATGGGACTCTCTGTTATCCCATGGGGCTCTCTATTATCCCATAGGGCTCTCTATTATTCCATGGGTCTCTCTATTATCCAATTTGGACTCTCTATTATTCCATAGGGCTCTCTATTATACCATAGGGCTTTCTGTTACTCCATACGGCTCTCTATTATCCCATGGGTCTCTCTATTATCCCATATGGCTCTCTATTGTTCCATGAGGCTCTCTATTATTCCATATGGCTCTATAGTATCCCATCGGACTCTCTATTATCCCATATGGCTCTCTATTATACCATAGGCCTCTCAATTATCTCAAAGGCCTCTCAATTATCTCATAGGCCTCTCTATTGTCCCATAAGGCTCTCTGTTACCCCATACAGCTCTCTATTATCCCATGGGGCTCTCTATTAATGCATGGGGCTCTCAATTATCCAATAGACCTCTCTATTATCCCATAGGACTCTCTATTATTCCATAGGGCTCTATAGTATCTCATCGGACTCTCTATTATCCCATATGGCTTTCTATTATACCATAGGCCTCTCAATTATCCCATAGGGCTCTCTATTGTCCCATAAGGCTCTCTGTTACCCAATACGGCTCTCTATTATTCCATGGGACTCTCTATTAATGCATGGGGCTCTCAATTATCCAATAGAGCTCTCTATTATCCCATGGGACTCTCTATTATCCCATAGGACTCTCTATTATTCTATAGGGCACTCGTTAATCCCATGGGACTCTCTGTTATCCCATGGGGCTCTCTATTATCCCATAGGGCTCTCTATTATTCCATGGGTCTCTCTATTATCCAATTTGGACTCTCTATTATTCCATAGGGCTCTCTATTATACCATAGGGCTTTCTGTTACTCCATACGGCTCTCTATTATCCCATGGGTCTCTCTATTATCCCATATGGCTCTCTATTATTCCATGAGGCTCTCTATTATTCCATATGGCTCTCTATTATCCCATATGGCTCTCTATTATACCATAGGCCTCTCAATTATCTCAAAGGCCTCTCAATTATCTCATAGGCCTCTCTATTGTCCCATAAGGCTCTCTGTTACCCCATACAGCTCTCTATTATCCCATGGGGCTCTCTATTAATGCATGGGGCTCTCAATTATCCAATAGACCTCTCTATTATCCCATAGGACTCTCTATTATTCCATAGGGCTCTATAGTATCTCATCGGACTCTCTATTATCCCATATGGCTTTCTATTATACCATAGGCCTCTCAATTATCCCATAGGGCTCTCTATTGTCCCATAAGGCTCTCTGTTACCCAATCCGGCTCTCCATTATCCCATGGGGTTCTCTATTAATGCATGGGGCTCTCAATTATCCAATAGAGCTCTCTATTATCCCATGGGACTCTCTATTATCCCATAGGACTCTCTATTATTCTATAGGGCACTCGTTAATCCCATGGGACTCTCTGTTATCCCATAGGGCTCTCTATTATCCCATGGGTCTCTCTATTATCCAATTTGGACTCTCTATTATCCCATAGGGCTCTCTATTATACCATAGGGCTTTCTATTATCCCATGGGACTCTCTATTATCCCATAGGGTTGTCTATTATCCCATATGGCTCTCTATAATCCCATGGTGCTCTCTTTTATACCATGGGACTCTCTGTTATCCCATGGGGCTCTCTATTTATCCCATGGGACTCCATATTATTCCATGGGACTCTATATTATTGTATGGTGCTCTCAATTATCCCATGGGGCTCTCTATAATCCCATAAGGCTCTGTATTACCGGATGGTGCTCTCTGTTATCCCATGGGGCTCTCTATTATCAAATAGGACTCTCTATTATAACATAGGGCTCTCTATTATCCCATAGGGCTCTCTATTGATCTATAGGGCTCTCTATTATGCCATATGGCTCTCTAATATTATCCCATATGGCTCTCTATTATCCATTGGGACTCTCTGTTATCCTATGGGGCTCTCTATTATCCCGTGAGACTCTCTAATATTATCCCATATGGCTCTCTATAATCCCATGGGGCTCTCTATTAATGCATGGGGCTCTCAATTATCCAATAGACCTCTCTATTATCCCATGGGACTCTCTATTATCCCATAGGACTCTCTATTATTCCATAGGGCTCTATAGTATCTCATCGGACTCTCTATTATCCCATATGGCTTTCTATTATACCATAGGCCTCTCAATTATCCCATAGGGCTCTCTATTGTCCCATAAGGCTCTCTGTTACCCAATACGGCTCTCTATTATCCCATGGGGCTCTCTATTAATGCATGGGGTTCTCAATTATCCAATAGAGCTCTCTATTATCCCATGGGACTCTCTATTATCCCATAGGACTCTCTATTATTCTATAGGGCACTCGTTAATCCCATGAGACTCTCTGTTATCCCATAGGGCTCTCTATTATCCCATGGGTCTCTCTATTATCCAATTTGGACTCTCTATTATTCCATAGGGCTCTCTATTATACCATAGGGCTTTCTATTATCCCATGGGACTCTCTATTATCCCATAGGGTTGTCTATTATCCCATATGGCTCTCTATAATCCCATGGTGCTCTCTTTTATACCATGGGACTCTCTGTTATCCCATGGGGCTCTCTATTTATCCCATGGGACTCCATATTATTCCATGGGACTCTATATTATTGTATGGTGCTCTCAATTATCCCATGGGGCTCTCTATAATCCCATAAGGCTCTGTATTACCGGATGGTGCTCTCTGTTATCCCATGGGGCTCTCTATTATCAAATAGGACTCTCTATTATAACATAGGGCTCTCTATTATCCCATAGGGCTCTCTATTGATCTATAGGGCTCTCTATTATGCCATATGGCTCTCTAATATTATCCCATATGGCTCTCTATTATCCATTGGGACTCTCTGTTATCCTATGGGGCTCTCTATTATCCCGTGAGACTCTCTAATATTATCCCATATGGCTCTCTATAATCCCATGGTGCTCTCTTTTATACCATGGGACTCTCTGTTATCCCATGGGGCTCTCTATTTATCCCATGGGACTCCATATTATTCCATGGGACTCTATATTATTGAATGGTGCTCTCAATTATCCCATGGGGCTCTCTATAATCCCATAAGGCTCTGTATTACCGGATGGTGCTCTCTGTTATCCCATGGGGCTCTCTATTATCAAATAGGACTCTCTATTATAACATAGGGCTCTCTATTGATCTATAGGGCTATCTATTATGTCATATGGCTCTCTATTATCCTATGGGCTCTCTATTATCCCATGGGGCTGTCTATTATCCCATAAGCTCTCTATTATCCATTGGGACTCTCTGTTATCCTATGGGGCTCTCTATTATCCCGTGGGACTCTCTAATATTCCATGGGGCTCTCTATTATCCCAAAGGACTCTCTATGATACCATAGGGTTGTCTATTATCCCATAGGGCATTCTGTGGTCTCATGGGGCTCTCTATTATCCCACACAGCTCACTATTATCTCATATGGCTCTCTTTTATCCTATGGGGCTTTCTATTACCACATAGGGCTCTCTATTATCCCACAGGGCTCTCTGTTATCCCATGGGGCTTTCAATTATCCCATACAGCTCTCTATTATCCCATAGGGCTAGCTTTTATCCCATGGGACTTTCTATTATGCCATAGGGCTCTCTATTATACCATTGGTCTCACTGTTATCCTATAGTTACATAGTTACATAGTTACATAGGGTTGAAAAAAGACCTGTGTCCATCAAGTTCAACCCATCCAAGTAAACCCAGCACACCTAACCCACACCTACCAATCTATACACTCACATACATAAACTATAAATACAACCACTAGTACTAACTGTAGATATTAGTATCACAATAGCCTTGGATATTCTGATTGATCAAGAACTCATCCAGGCCCCTCTTAAAGGCATTAACAGAATCTGCTCTCTATTATCCCATGGGACTCTCTATTATCCCATAGGATTCTCTATTATGCCATAGGGCTCTCTATTATCCCATGGTGCTCTCTATTATCCCATAGGGCTCTCTATTATACCATAGGTCTCTCTATTATACCATGGGACTCTCTATTATCACATGGGGCTCTCAATTATCCCATGGGGCTCTATATTATCCCACAGGGCTCTCTATTACGAGATGGGGCTCTCTATTATCCCATGGGGCTCTCTATTATAACACGGGGTTCTTAATTATCCCATAGGGCTCTCTATTAATGTATGGGACTCTCAATTATCCTATAGGTTTCTCAATTATCCCATGGGGCCCTCTATTATTCCATGGGGATCTCTATTACTGCATTGTCCCATAAGGCTCTCTATTGTCCCATAGGGCTCTCTATTACTGCATGGGGCTCTTAATTATACAATAGGACTCTCAATTATCCCACAGGGCTCTCTATTATCCCATGAGGCTGTCTATTATCCCATATGGCTCTCTTTTACTGGATGGGGCTCTCTATTACTGGTTGGGGCTCTCTATTATCCCAAGGGACTCTCTATTATCCCATAGGGTCCTCTTTTATCCCATGGTGCTCTCTATTATAGCGTAGGTCTCTCTATTATCCCATAGGGCTCTCTATTAACACATGGGGCTCTCTATTATCCCATGGGGTTCTCTGTTAAACCATGGCACTCTCTGTTATCCCATAGGGCTCTCTATTAATGCATGGGGCTCTCTATTATCCCATAGGGTCCTCTTTTATCCCATGGTGCTCTCTATTATAGCGTAGGTCTCTCTATTATCCCATAGGGCTCTCTATTAACACATGGGGCTCTCTATTATCCCATGGGGTTCTCTGTTAAACCATGGCACTCTCTGTTATCCCATAGGGCTCTCTATTAATGCATGGGGCTCTCTATTATCCAATAGGGTCCTCTTTTATCCCATGGGGCTCTCTATTATAGCATAGGTCTCTCTACTATCCCATAGAGCTCTCTATTAACGCATGGGGCTCTCTATTATCCCATAGGGCTCTCTATTATCCCTTGGGGTTCTCTGTTAAACCATGGCATTCTCTGTTATCCCATGGGGCTCTCTATTATCCCATAGGGCTCTCTATTATCCCATGGGACTCTCTATTATCCTATAGGGCTCTCAGCCAGGGGTCTTTTTTCCACTACTGTTACCTCCCTTATAAACATGTATTTTCTATTTATTATGCACCTGTTACACGGTGTATTACATAATAACATAATATTCTAAAGCTTTACAATAAATTAACAAATAATGGTTATAGAATTAAACAAGTTGGAGGCTTGTCATTGAAACATATAGCAGCTACAGGCTTCATCTGGGCCAATAAAAGCTGCCAACTCCAAGCCAAGACCAAGCAGTTAGCTTACTGTCTCATGTATTGGGCCCTTGGGAAGGCCTGCCCAATGAAGATTTGCCCAGACATATATCAGGGAGGCCTGAAAAGTCCCCCAGGCAATGAATTAGATTAGCCTACTAAATGTGAGGATCTGACCATGCGTGGCTTTAAAGCCAATGGCACACACAGTATTCTTGGCTTTTTTGTCATCTAGGCAATAAATAGCTGGGTGTGTGACAAAATGCCTGGAATCAATCCCCATTGATATACACAGTGATCGCCGTGCAATAGCAAGTGCACCTGGAGTCAGGGGACCGTAGCTAGGAAAGGCAGCAGCCAGTATTTACAACTCATTGGTGCACCCCCAATTTGAAGCAGATCAGTATTCAGATGAGATTTTCTACCTGAAACAGGCAAGAATTTTTAACCTATGTGTCGGCACCCAAAAATAGGTCCCCATGCTGTCTCCAGTGGGTCTCCATGATTCCTTTATATAATGTGCAATGCAATTTGGGTCACCCAAGACAAAAAGCTTACACAGCCTATATACAGCTATGGGATGTTTTATACAGAATGCTTGGAACCTGGGGGTTTTCTGGATAAGACACATGGAAATACTAGTAGCAGTTACTTGTTACGGCTACTAAACCCCAGAAAATACCCTGCCATAGACAATACTGAGAATTGCCTCTGCTAACACACACGTAGAGACAATTATCAGTGAATGATCAGCAATGTCTATTTTAGTAGCTG
Source organism: Xenopus tropicalis (assembly GCF_000004195.4). Classification (NCBI taxonomy): domain Eukaryota; kingdom Metazoa; phylum Chordata; class Amphibia; order Anura; family Pipidae; genus Xenopus; species Xenopus tropicalis. Next base: position 22,083,041 of record NC_030684.2, on the reverse strand, counting down.
TGACAAGTAGCTGCTACTAGTAGCTTTGTGTGTCTTCACCCGAAGGGCTGTGGCACACGGGGAGATTAGTCGCCCGCAACAAATCTCCCTTGTCGCGGGCGACTAGTCTCCCCGAAATGCCATCCCACCGGCGATTTGGATGGCATACATGGCGCAGCAATTTCCTGAAATTGCGGAAGTTGCATTGAGAGGCGGTTGTGTATGCCATCCCACTGGCAATTTACATTTTCGCCGGTGGGATTTCGTCGGCATTTCAGAGAGATTCGTCGCCCGCGAAAAGGGAGCTTTGTTGCGGGTGACTAATCTCCCCATGTGCTGCAGCCCTAAGGGATCTTTCCATAATTTGGATCTCCATACTTTAGGTCTACTAAAAATAATTTAAACATTAAATAAACCCAATAGGACTGTTTTGCCTCCAATAATGATCAATTGTTTTATTATTACAGAGAAAAAGGAAATATGTTTTGAAAATCCGAATCATTTGTTTATTTATTTATTTATTATTTTTTTATTTATTATCATTTGTTTAGGAGATGACATTGCTGTAATTCAGAGCTTCCTGGATTGCAGATTTCTGGATAACGGATCCCATACATGTACATATTTTTTTTTTTTTTTATCAAATACCAGTTTTATTTACAATGGGGTTTATTCCCATTTAAACCAATGTAAAATAAAAAGAGCAGTTCCAACAAGGAAACAATGGATCTGCAGGCATCGCGTCTATGACCTTGAATTTCCAAGCTGCAGTGGTGTGCAAGGGAGCCAGCCTATCTGGCTAAAATTATATTGGGGATTTATTCACAAATCTGCAATGAGATGTGGTAAATAAATATGTTATCCATACAGAATAATGATATCCGTGCTCCTTGGAAGCCAGGACCAGTGTAAGTTCGGCCAAGTTGCACTGCCGCTGAAATATCTTTGGTTAAAGATATTTCATGTCAGAAAACTCTAAACTGATTAAAGTTGAAAGCTCTGTTTCCTTCTTTTCATCACAGAACGGAGTCAAAATCTGCTCGGAAAGATGCTCTCCCCCCCCTCTCGTTCCCAACGCTCCAAAGGCAGCGCCTGCATCCATCCTGCTGTGTCCCTGCATTTTAATTACGAGCTTATTAATATTCATGAGCATAGGCACTCAAGAGGGATTGCAGTCTGTCATTCTTTTGCCTTCTCCTTGTTGAAACTTTTATTTTTTTTTTAAACAGTTGGTGGGCTAAAATATGTAGGTTTGTTTATGGTGGAGTTTGGGATATTCATGGGGAAATATAGATACCGCTATAGGTCTATATTTAGCCAGAACTAGGACAGGAGAAATGGAGGGGGTGGAAATATTTAGAAAATGATCTTTGGAGTGTTTTTTTCACATAATGGGGTGACAAAATACCCTGCATTATACAATAGCATCTGTCTATGCCTATAAAGCATGAGAAAAATACAGGAATGGAGAATTAGTGCAAGAGAAGCAAAACACACAAGAGAGAACAAGCTGCGTTTAAAGGTAAAAGCAGCACAAATAATGGCTAAAATCAAACAACACCACTATAGGTATGTGATCCATTAACTGGAAACCTGTTATCCAGAAGGTTTCGAATCACTGGGAGGCCATCGCCCGTAGACTCCATTACAAGAAAAAAAATTCAAATTTTTAACAGTGATTTCCTTTTTCTCTGTAATACTAAAACAGTACCTGTACTTGACCCCAACTAAGATATAATTACCCCTTATTGGGCGCAGAACAGTGTTATTGGGTTTATTTAATGGTTAAATTATTCCCTTTTCTCTGCAATAATAAAACAGTACCTGTACTTGATCCCAACTAAGATATAATTACCCCTTATTGGGGGCAGAACAGCACTATTGGGTTTATTTCATGTTTAAATGATTCCCTTATCTCTGTAATAATAAAACAGTACCTGCACTTGATCCCAACTAAGATATAATTACCCCTTATTGGGAGCAGAACAATCCTATTGGGTTTAATGTTTAAATTATTTTTTAGTAGACTTATGGTATGGAGATCCAAATTACAGAAAGATCCCTTATTCAGAAAACCCCAGGTACCGAGCATTCAGGATTACAGGTCCCATACCTGTATAACATTGCTTTCTGTACTTTCTACCTTCATTTCTATTTGCATTAATCTGACATGTTAAGGGAGTAGGGTTGCCAACTATCTGCTGTTGACCCAGAAAGCCCGGTTTTCAAAGGGGCTGTCCAGGTAAAACTGCCTGCCTGGTTTTCCTAAAAAGAATATCCAGATAGGATTCTTCTTTATTGTTGTGACAATCGGCCAATCGCCATATCACAGCCCCACCCCTGACATTACCAGACTCACTCCCCCTCCTTGTGACATCCCCACTCTGCCCCCTGTGACGTCACCGCTTACCCCCCTGCCCGGATTTCCTGAAAACTAAAGGTGGCAACCCTATAAGAGAGGATGTGTTCATTATTCTATTTATATTCCCTTGCTTCTACATATAATTTAATGTTACTAATTGATTGCAATTTCAGCTTTTAATAAGACACCATTGTTCTCCGTCTATGTGGCTGGAAATTCTCAAACACCCTCCCACTGCCTTCTGGTGTTACCAGAAATAAACAGTGGAAATAAACAGTGGTGGAATAGTCTTGGCATAACTGCAGCAAAAACACCCATCAAAGACCAAAGGGGTAATTAACAAATGCACCTGCAAGTGTGGGTACTCCAATATGGACACAAGGGAGAGCGCACATTGATACATTTAATTAAGGTGCCTGCGTCTAAACACTCTCCTGCACTTCCATACTGCTGCCAATGTGTCCATCCTGTCTCCTCTGATAAATGGCACTCAGTTTCTCCTATTGAGGATAAGGAACCTTGGGGTACCACCACCCTGAACTTGATGGTAGCTTCAGGGTCCCCAAAGTGGGCTGATGCGGTGTGCTGCCCAACCCTTTCTATAGAGTATGATAATTATTCTTCATGCAGCATGTATAATAAAAACAACAAAAACATATAATAAGTCTGTGGTGCCAATGAGGCAACTTTGGAGCTACCACCACCCTGAACTTGATGGCACCTCCAGGTTTTCCAAACAGGGGGACGGAGTGTGCTGCCCAACCCTTTCTATAGAGAAGGGTAAACATTCTTCATTCCACATGTTATAGAAACAGTGATGACATATAATAAATCTGTGGTGCCAATAAGGCAGGCCAGAGACAAAAAGACACACAAGGGCCATGTTTATGTCACTGGCCTCCAGTTAAGCAATGACAAACAGTATGCAGTGTTCAAAACGACTGCCCACCTTTGCACTGTTCACCATGCAAAACAATGCAAACAATCCACTAGGATCACTGGATTAACCGTATGAATGGCCTCCTGATTGGCCATACCTGCCCAAATAGACAGGTAGTATAGTCAAATTTGGCACTGCATGTGACAGCAACTTGGCCTGTGTGATGCATGTATTGGGCAATAAGTGGAACTGTGTCATCTGTGCACCAAACCATATATGGTTCTACGACTACAATACCCATACTGGAGGAAGAAATGATGGCAACCTAAGTGGGCAGTCTTGGCCCTATCACATCCTATACCCTTACACAAACATCTTGTTGCTCTGGAGAAGGCTTTAGTGCCTTGGTGAGCCCTGGAGGGATACTGGGATAAAATAAGGCTGGGAAAGCTTTGGTCGTATTTGTAACTAGTTTATTGTGAACATCTGGTGTTTACCCAGGGCTGCAGTTTCTGTTTCACCTTCTTTTTTTTACATGGCAGGTTTTAATTTTCATATCGTCCAGGCCATGCCACCAACAATGACTGCTCTATGTGGGAAACCTTGTAAGCAAGCACAACACTGTGTCTAACAAGAAGATGGAAACATATTTCCAGAATGGCAGCAACAACTAATAGTCATAAAAAAGCAGCAAGAATGGACTAGGGCTTCAGTAAAGAGCTTCATGTAGAATATACAAGTGCTACTAAAGGTGGAACAGCTATCCATCACTTTTCTTACCTACAACTGTTTGGTGGAGCCCCACTATGTGTAGGGCCAAGGCCAGGCAATTCTATTTATGTGCCTCTAAAGACATCATTGTACTGTCAAATATGTAGAATTTTGTTAATTTAGTTGCCATGCCATCATTGTAAACCAGTGATCTCCAGACTTATCTGGTTCAAGTTCCCCTTTGTGGACCAACATTTGGCCAGGGCCCTCCCTAGCCTTCAAAAGGTAACTCAGGAAAACATTGCAGTATATAGGACATCAATTAAATGTTAAAGTTTGCCCTAACTGACCTTCAAGATAGGCTTCAAGAAGTATTTTGAAGAAAAAGTGATTTGACCCAAATAAGTCCCGAAGAGGCAGTCAAGCTAGATCCCTCAAGCCAAAGTACTAAGCCCCAGGTGGGAATCAGTGCCAGAGGTTGGGAATAGGCTTGCAACCTTTTTAGATTTTCAACACCAGCCAGGGCTGGGGGTGGGTTGTGATATTGAGGGAGTCATGATGTCAAGGCAAGAAGTCATTACATCAAGCGTTGGAGTTGTGAAGTTGAGAGGGAAGAGTTATATCATCAAGCTGGGTTTTTGGTGAGTATGGGTGCTAGGACGGAGATAAAAGGGCAGATCAGCAGTGGGTCAGGAACGGATTATATAGATTTACCAGCAATTACATAGCTGCTAAATTTGTAATACAAGCCCCGGCTTTGGCTAGTATTTTACCAACTAGGCCAGTGAAATACCAGCCAAGTGGCAACCCACTGATGTAAATTATTCCTTTTGTGTGAAACCAATAATGGGAGAAGAAGCGGGATGATGCAGGGCAGGACAAGGTGGCAAAGAAAATATAGGGCCCCCCAGAGGATGGGAAGGCCAAACATAAAACAATGGGGACCAGTGTGTATATTTGTGTGGTTTTAAAACAGATGGGGGAGAGAGAATGGGAGGATGAGGATGATCCAGAGTGAAGGGCAGAGAGTAAAAGGATGAGAAGGAAGGGAATGTGGACAGAGACAGGGAGGAGGGACACAGAAGAGCAAAGAATGCACTAATTTTAGCCATGTCATATGCTGAAAATACAAACATGGCCGACACCTTTATCACTGGAAGCACTATTATTTCATTATGTGTGCACCAATGTGTGCATCAATTATTTATTTCCATCAACCGCTAGAATAATACACAACAAATTCCTTGTATATTCCCAATATTATCGCCTGCTGCCTTTGTTACCTTCTGATTTGGCATCATGCAAACCTGACTGGTTGGAATTAAGTGGCTACAGAACCCAAGCAGGAATCGGGCCAAGGGCAACCATATCTTATTACTTTGCAGATTTCAGGGGTCCCTACCAAAGAAGTTATGGTGCTAGCATGCTGTCTAATGGCTAAGTATACATTTTGAAAAGTAATGTTGTAACGTTGCCCTCTACCAGTGCATTTTAGGTACACAGAGGCACAAACATCTCTTTATAAACTATAAGAGACTGCCATGGCATCTTACCTAGCTGCACGTATGTTCCTCTGTCTAGCAAAACATGGGTCTCTCGTGCAACATGTCCCTCTGGCACTTTATATATTCCTCTAGCAGTCTGTATGTACCTTAAAGGAACAGTAACACCAAAAAATATATATATTTTAAAGAAATTAAACTATAATGTACTGCTGCCCTGCACTGGTAAAGGTTTTGTGTTTGCTTCAGAAACATTACTAGAGTTTATATAAACCCTGCTGTGTAGCCATGGGGGCAGCCATTCAAAAGAAGAAAAGGCACAGGTTATATAGCAGCTAACAGATAAATTCTGTAGAATACAATGGTGTCTTATCTGTTATCTGCTATGTAACCTGTGCCTTTTCTCCTTTTTTCCAGCTTCAATGGCTGCCCCCATGGCTACACAGCAGCTTATTTATATAAACTATAGTAGTGTTCCTGAAGCAAACACCCCATTTTTACCAGTGCAGGGCCACAGTACGTTATATTTCAATTACTTTAAAACACTTTTATTTTTTGGTGTTACTGTTCCTTTAAGGGGAACTTCACCCAAACACAACTTAAGCTTTTTAAAAAGTAAACATGATCTGCTGATCTAGTTGGCTATGTTGAGACTACTTTGAAACAGTAGTTGACTGTTCTCAGTCCTGCATCCTCCCAATCCCACAATTCCTTGCACACATAATGTCAATAAGGAAAGGAACATCACTGAGCAATGCATTGTGGGTTATGTAGTTCTTGCAAGCTGTCTGTAATCTCTGGAGAAGTTGCTACAATTTGTAACATCAATGTTTCAGTCCCTCCTCAACAGCCAGGATTTCAAATGATGCAGAACGAAAATAACTGTTTTGCAGCTGAATTTCAGAATATAAAATTGGAATTTATTCATATTTTTTGAAGGAACAGATTACAGTGATAGGTATATTAGGGATAGGGATACTGTCATGATATTTATGGGGTACTTTTTATTTCTAAATTACACTGATTACATAGCAAATAATTCACTCTGCCATTTAACATTTTATTCCTGAATCAACAAATTTTTAGCTATAATATTGGTGTGTAGGCGCCATCTAAGTGCATTGTGCCTGAGTCTGAGCTTTCAGAAGGAGCCAGCGCTATACATTAGAACTGCTTTCAGGTAACCTATTGTTTCTCCTACTCCCATGTAACTGGAGGAGTCCCAAGCTGGACTTGGATTTCTTACTATTGAGTGCTATTCTGATACCTACTGGGAGCTGCTATCTTGCTCCTTTCCCATTGTTCTGCTGATTGGCTGCTGGGAGGGGGATATCACTCCAACTTGCAGCGCAGAACTAAAATGCGACTAAAGTTTATCAGAGCAAAGGTCACATGGCTGTGACACCCTGGGAAATGAAGAATATGGCTAGCCCCATGTGACATTACAATGCAAGATTCTGCTGGAGAAGCTCTATTACCTGATGTGTTCTGAAAAAAATATGTTTTCCCATGACAGTAATTTTTCCCATGAAAGTAAATTTTACTTCGGAAGCAGGAGTTCCCAATTAAGCATGTGCTAGGTTGTTATTGCCTGATTTGGGTTCGGTTGTTTGTTTTGTATAGACACCCTTTCCTGTTAAATCATAAACTCAGGACCTCATAATTATGCATATTCAAAATCTGTCTTAATTGGTCTTGGTCTAGAAGGCTGCCATAGTTCAAGTGCAGTGAAATTTTGTGCCTGATTTGCAACCAGTCAATTTTTCCCATATGGGTGGGCAGCCATGGGCATTTGTAATTGTGTTTGATGTGGATTTGTATGAGTTCCACCACATAGCAACAACACAAGTAGTAACTGATGTTAGTCTTCTCTGTGGAACTGTAGTCATTCGGTGGAACTCATGAAAATCTACCACATGTGAAATTATTATTACTATTACTATTACTATAGTGTCCCCTGAAGCGCTTTACTGAGTAAGGGGACACACACATAACTAGACACTTTACACCTGCAAACAATGGCATCTGGAGCAGGAGCAAACTGTAGAGTTGTATAATGTTAAATACAATAAGGGGAGGCTCAAAAGAGCTTACAGTCAAAAATGTAAGGGACATCTAACATAGGGTGGGGGTAGGGTTGCTACCTGGCCAGTATTTCATCAGTCTAGCTGATAAAATACCAGTATTAAAGGAAAAGTAACATTAAAATGTTTTAAGTAAAAAAGCTTTTCTTCCCTGCACCAATAACTGCCCTAACCTGCAAACCACTTAGTATTTTAAATGCTTTAATAGAAAATACCTGCTAAAACTTGGCTTCCTGTCAATTGAACTACGGCGATATGCGAAGGAAGGAGCAGCATCCACTATGCCACGATCGATTGATCGAGCCTAGCCTGACTCCTTCCTATACAAAAAGAAGGCTAGGCTCAATCAATCGACAGGACTGAAACACACCTTTTTTCTTGAATGTTTTTTGGGCCGGGCAGGGCAGGCAGAGCTGGGAGAGGGGATAGGAGGCAGGCCAGGGGCGGAGGACAAGTTATTTCAAATTTACCAGCAACTACATTGCCAGTAAGTTTTTAAAGGAAAAGTAACACTAACATTTTTTTAAGTAAAAAAGCTATTCTACCCTGCACCAATAACTGGCCTATCCTGCAAACCACTTAGTATTTTAAATGCTTTAATAGAAAATAACTGCTAAAACTTGGCTTCCTGTAAATTGAACTACGGCGATACGGCGAAGGAAGGAGCAGCATCCACTATGCGACGATCGATTGATCGAGCCTAGCCTAGACTCCTTCCTATACAAAAAAAAACCCATTTCATAAACCCCTTTATGATACACCACACCCCAATATTTTTTCACATTGCTAATAACTTCAGAGAAGGTATAGGAGTGATCTTGCTGATGACCTGGTCTCTACAGCTCTCTCTCTCCAGTGGTCCCAAAATGATCGAGATGATTATTCTTTTATTCCCCCATCCCAGCTTTTACAAGATGTTCCTGTAATGTTGTTCCATTCATCCCTGCATGAATTGTTCTTTTGGGACACAGTGTGTGGAGAGAGCAGCCATGAATAAAGCTGAGTTCAACCCTGCTATCTAAGATCCTCATGTGGGTTTTCTAGTTCTGCTACACCTGCGTACCTGGTTATCACAGTTCCGAGGAGGAAGAGTCCAGCTAGGGTTGAGCAAATGCTCTGCAGCTGCCTGCAGAACAGAGACACGATCTGCTCTTGTTTCAAAGGGAACCTTGGAACAATTACACTTTATTACATACAATGGGGCCATATTTATGGAGACGGAACAGGAGAAATTCTGGAGATAGCCCGGCATTTATCATTGGGAAAGCATTCCATGGAAATCAATGGAACATTTCTCTGTTGAGAAATGTGACGCTCTAGGACTGCTCCGGCAGTGCTTTGAGAAATACTGTCCCACGTCAATGTCTCAGCAGCACAAAAGGAAAATTGGATTCCACCCCCAGTCAGCTGAAAACCACTACAGACAGTTCCATGTAGCTTTTCTTCTTCCATGTTGTGGAAATAGAGGACAATAAGTTCAGTTGGAGAACAGATCACAAACTGTAGAGCAAGGATCACAATGTGGCAAGCACAGAAAAAAAATGCTGCCAATTTGGGAGTGCCAAGCTCCACAGCCTACACTGCCAAGTATTTAAATTGCTCTCCATTCTTCCTTTGTCTCTTGGTGTCATACTACCAATTCCCAGATGCTAAGCCAGAATGTTCTATAGAGTCTACAATAGAGGCTCCCAACGCTATGTGATAGGGGCCCAGCCTAAAAGCCAGTTAGGGGGAGATTTGGGGTGAGTGCTTATTTGTGCCCTGGGTACCCCTGGAACTATAGCAGGGTGACTGTTACCCCAATGTTTCTATATATCTGTAACCTTTTTATGAGCTAAGGGGGCCCAGCCTGAAGGCCAGTTAGGGGGAGATTTGGGGTGAGTGCTTATTTGTGCCCTGGGTACCCCTGGAACTATAGAAGGTACTGGTGGAACTGTAGGAGGGTGAGGGGGCGCTAGGAAGGGCCCAAACACAGTTAAAGTACAGAGGCTGGTTCCCCCAACCTGAATTATTTACCTCTGCCACTTCACAGACATCTACATTAATGTGCAAAGGATTCTGGGTAAGTGATCAGTGTCCCTTATCTCTGAGGGCTGCTAAGTCCAGCTCAACAGACTGGATCCAGCCTAAAGCTTTATAGCTCCATGTCCCATCCCCTTACAGCCACAAGGTTGTTTTTGTAGCCAGACAATCAAATGGGGCTGCTGAGTGCTGGGGCCATTCTCACCCCCCTAAAGGACTCTGCACAACCAACTGTAGCGGCATTAATGACTGCACAGATAGTTTTGAATTTCCCTCACTGGCAAGCACCAAGTCTCAATTAAAGCCGAGGCAGATTAGCGTGTATGTGCCTCACTCTCCTTCCCACCCCACCAGCCCTCTGTTCTCAGTTTGCTTTCCCCCAGTACTGCTGGAACAATCTCCCAACCCCCGCAGCCCAGCTGCCTCTATCCCCTCCCACCCTCCCCCTTCCATAACTCAAAAGCCTGTCAGGCCGGTTCCAGACTGCTGGCGCCAGCCTTCTCTCCAGGAAAAAATAAAGCAAGAGAGAAAGGCATGCACAGCAAAATAGCCCCACCACATGCACTCACACATCAAACCGGCCCTTTATCTCCATGGAATGTTCCCTGTGCCTTTGTAGCCCGGCTGCAGACAGCTGAGATTACTCTAACCCTAATGCTGGAGCCCTGGCCGCCTCACTGGGGAAGAGAATTTTCTTCTCTTAAAGGCCACCGAGGCAAATAGCACGGAAAATAGATTTATGTGCAGGAGCAGAATATGGGGAAATAAAAATGTAAACCCTCTCTGAGAGAGATTTGACCCAACTGGGGAGATGCTAAGCTAAAAGCACAGGGTTTTGTTTGAGGAAATAATGGAAGTTTCCGACGATGCCATGAAAGGTATAGTGATGCTGGGAGTAGCCGCGCGCTGTCCTGAGGCAAATCCTGTAACTGCGGAGAAGTTAAAATAAAGGAAGTGTGTTGGAGATGAAATAATATCAATAGAAGTTTACAAGGTTGTATCAGTTCCCTGGAACCTCTGGAATCTGGGGCACTTCTGCCATGAGGTGAATTGAGAAAATCGCTTCAGGTGGCAGTGCCCGGCAAGATACCAGGGGCAGCAAAAAGCCATTCTTGATAAAGAGTTGAAATTCTCATTTTTAAATCGGAATTTAGGCTCTTCTAGTGCAGAGAGTGCTATTGCACTCTGCAATAGCAATATGGCCCCCCCTTTGCACCCCTCTGTTGTGAAAAATCTAAGCACAAGGGGGGCAGCATCAACTTGGCTGCCTCAGGCGGCTACTACCCCCGAGTCAGTGCTGCCAGGAACTATAGCAGGGTGACTGTTACCCCAATGTTTCTATATATCTGTAACCTTGTTATGAGCTAAGGGGGCCCAACCTGAAGGCCAGTTAGGGGGGATTTGGGGTGAGTGCTTATTTGTGCCCTGGGTACCCCTGGAACTATAGCAAGGTGACCGTTACCCCAATGTTTCTATATATCTGTAACCTTGTTATGAGCTAAGGGGGCCCAGCCTGAAGGCCAGTTAAGGGTAGATTTGGGGTGAGTGCTTATTTGTGCCCTGGGTACCCCTGGAACTATAGCAGGGTGACTGTTACCCCAATGTTTCTATATATCTGTAACCTTGTTATGAGCTAAGGGGGCCCAGCCTGAAGGCCAGTAAGGGGGAGATTTGGGGTGAGTGCTTATTTGTGCTCTGGGTACTCCTGGTACTATAGCAGAGTGACTGTTACCCCAATGTTTTTATATATCTATAACCACTAATTATATATCTATAACCACTAATTATATAACTGGAGAAAAGCAAACACTAAAAACAGAGTCTATTTTAGACAAAATAATAGAAATAGAAAGTTTACAAGGCAGTTTCAGTGTTCCATTGCTCCCATGGAGTCTATAGTGATGCTGAGAGTAACAGTGGCCTGAGCTCATTCCCGATACAAAACATGCAGCAGAGCTGGCAGGAAGAGCTTCAGATCCTCACAAAACAGTGGCTACATTTTGGCACAATAGAATCACAGTGGTGCAAACAATGATGGTTGGCTTAGTGTTGGTAATTGATGTTCTTTACTAACATAAATTTAATTTTGCAACTAACCAATCAGCTTTGCATAACTGGCCATAGTGCTGATTGCTTTCTGATGTTACCCACTGGAGAACTGCCAACACTATAGCAGGGTGACTGTTACCCCAATGTTTCTATATATCTGTAACCTTGTTATGAGCTAAGGGGGCCCAACCTGAAGGCCAGTTAGGGGGGATTTGGGGTGAGTGCTTATTTGTGCCCTGGGTACCCCTGGAACTATAGCAAGGTGACCGTTACCCCAATGTTTCTATATATCTGTAACTACTCTTGAGTTGGCAGCGTTAAGGTGCTAAGACTTTAGACCCAGGGTCAATGCCCCTTGTCTTCCTTGTCTTCCAATGTAAAAAGCTCCTCATGGAATTCTGGACTGACACATAAACTTATATAAGCATCATGTTGGGACTCTAACCAATTTAATGTTCTGTTATGGTTGATCACAATCAAACACAATCAAAACACAGGTTGATTCTCCAAAGCTCATGGTTTTTTGGGGGGGGTTGATCAAAACTAGACCAAAAAGAAAATCTATGTTTGTGTAGCCATCTTGAAAAATGGAGATGACAATCAATTTCTTTATCTGGACATTCTTGTTAAAATTCAGCTACAGAATCTGTGATAGGAGCTACAGGATTATTGAGGACACAATTGGTACAACCAACAGCATGTTTGTGTGACTGTTCTTACTTGACTCATTGTTTAACTCAAATAAAAAATCTCAAATTGGGATTTTCCTTTTGAATTTTCCCGTGAGCCCATGTGGTTTGGCTGTACATCTGCTCTTAATTAAACACACACTGGGGAAAGATACCCTTGAACTGGACATTCAGTTTCTTTTGGACTTTCCCTAGAGACAACCAGTCACAGTAGATTAGGAACAAGCTACCATTGATGCTCCAGATGTTGTATTTAACCTAGCTGAGAGAAAAATTGTGGGAGGTTTAGTTCTGCAACATCTGGAGTGCCAAATGCTGCCTATTCCCGCTCAAGATAATATCTTACCAACTCGAAGTTGACATCAACTTCTGTACCAAGTACATAGCTAAGTTGGAAGATATTATAAATGCATTAAGTTTGATCTACTCAAAGCCATGTCATGGTCTTATCTAACTATATGGTTTCTTATATAATTTCTTTTTTCCTTGTAGCCCAGTAATTCATCAGGTTGATGCCTATATTCTGGTATTCTTCTCGTACTATGGAAGTCTAGGCTCGTGCTCAGCCATCCCTTCGTAAAGATTGTCTTCGTAAAGATTTTTGTTCAAGTCACACCCATTTTGGCCAACTGAGCCCTAAGATCATTACTGTTTTTTGGTGTGTATGGCCACTTAAATTATCAGGGCCCTTTATTACTTCTGCTCAGGATTAGCCAAGGATTTAATGAGCTCTACTACAGCTTCCCTATAAGCTGGCTGACCAAACATAGGAAGATATGTTCATTTGGCAAAATCACCAAATTACTACATTTTTCCAATTTGGTCAAATCAGGACTATCTGGTTGTTTGGTCCCTAGATCACATGGAGGGCCCTGTGAAGATTCATTAGGAGAAGACCACATCCATGGTGTCATTCAACTGTATTTCCAAGCTTGCTGATGAGTTTTTGAATAGAGGGGCCATATATCTGGCCCTGTATTTGGTCTACTAAGCTGCTGACTAAAGCTGATCAGGTTTAAAGACCATGGACTGAAACTGTCCTGCCTACTGCAATTGTAAGAAATGCTAACAATTTATTTAGTAGACCAAGTAGGGGTCCAAGTATATATATATATATATATATATATATATATATAATATACATATATATAATAATAATATACATATATATAATATAATAATAATATATAATATATATATTTTTAACAACTGATCGGGAAGCCTGGAAAATTCTGTTGAATGAGGACAACATTAAGCCATGGATGTTGTCTTTTCCTAATGGATCCTCACAGGGCCCCTTGTGATCCAGAGAGCAAACAATAAGATAACCCTGATTTGGCCAAACTGGAAAGATATTTTAATTCAAAATGGTTTTACATTTGGGGCTGTTGGCAGTGCAGGGCCATGTATGTGGTCAAGATCCTAATGGATCTTCACAGGTCCCAGAAAGCAACAACCAGATAACCATGATTTGGCCAAAATGGAAAGGTATTTGGATTCAAAATGGTCTTAAATTGGGGCTGTTGCTAATGCAGGGCATGTTTAACATTAGCAGAAGGTTAAACACTCCCTAACTGCATGGTGTTGAACCAGTTGAAGTAACTGGTACTTTTTTCATTATTCCCAGTAATATGGGGTCCCATGCTTCTTTTATTTAATATTAGATGGTTTCAGTAATGATGCATGTAATTTGGGTAACATCCTATCCATTTCCATTTGTCTCTCTATCGCTATTGCCTATGAGCAGCACTATGGAATCAGTTGGATAGAGCAAGGGTGGCTGATTTGCACAGCTCGCTAGCAAGGTGACGGGATCTACAATTGGCTTATTTTAGATAAAGGTGCATGTACATGATAACATTAATGAAATAAAATAGGTGAACAAGATTGATATGGAGAGTAATTTCTTTGTGAAATTGCCTTGGATTCGGGGGGGGGGGGGATATTTTCTTTTCTTTGTCCATTTGAGACTAAATTGGCAGCGGATTCTCCAAGGTTTATATATGCCGCACACCGGAGTAATTTTGTATTGAGCAAAAGTTAAACATAATGGGCTTGTGCCGTTTTACAACCGCCTCCAACAGTAACGGTGCAGATATGAAATATGTATTCTCCGTACATTGACTTCCATGGCTTCTTTTTTTTCGAAATGTTATCTCAGGTTGGACTGCAAATTAAAGAAGGCAATTGCTAACAAAATATTCTTTGGGAAGAAAATTGAACATAAATACATGCAATTTCTTCCGAACCCGATCTAAGCATTCCGACTGCTTAGCTGCCATTTAGAATTCTCCAGCTCTCTGCTATGTTTCGTTCCACAATGAGCAATCCCTGTTGCAACACGTTCTGCTGTTTGAATAAGCAAGCGCTGGGCTGAAATGGATGAGGGCAGGGGGTTCAGGTTGAGACAGGCCTTAGAAACTTTGAGCGTGGAAAGGGAGAAGGATGGTTGGAAATGTAATAACACGGATTTGCAGGATTTGGACAGAGCACTGTGGTCTGCACTTGGCATTCGCTCCATGACTCAGGGGGAATTCTGCCTTCTACTGTATCCGGCCGGCCTGACGGTTGATTGAAAACTGTTGGAGCTTTAAGCTCACCTCTTTTTCTTTTTTATTCATTTCTTTTTCAGTACTGTTATATGAACTTTCCCCATTAGCAGCAAAATACAGTTGGGTTATAGAAAAAGGTTTCACTATCAAAGGGCAAGAATCTGAAGAAAGTACTTTGTTTCTTAATTATGAGGGATATACCCCCCTGACTTTATGCATGATTCAGATTCACCAGAACCCTAAATCCTTAAAGTGGACCTGTCACCCAGACATAAAAAGCTGTATAATAAAAGTCCTTTTCAAATTGAACAAGAAACCCAAATTCATTTTTATATTAACACATCCAAACCCATTATAAAGGCATTTAAAAATCCCAGCTGTCAATCATATATTGCCTGCCCCACCTCTATGCCTTAGGCATAGAGGTGGGGCAGACACGGACTTTAACATTCAATTCAGCTCTCACTTTCTCCCTCCCTCCTAACCATCTAATTGTGTAGCCAGTGCATAGGCCTGGGCATCTGGTCCCCCATTCTGGCACATACACACGATTTTGGGGTGATACAAAGCTTGCCTTAATAACAGTGTCCACATAGTGGCTCCTGCCTACTTGATGTGATTGTGTAATTCCAGGACTGAAGGAAACAAGATTTATATTAAGAATTTTGAATTATTTCTTAGGGTGACAGGTCCCCTTTAATCAAATTAAGTAAGGAAAAAGTCCTAAGTTGCTGACGTGTTTTCAATCTCCAGATTATTATTAAACATTATTTACACAGAGCTTTGCCGTATTCTGCAGAGATTTACAGATATTATATCATTCCCTGCCCCAGTGGAGCTTACAGTGTAAGGTCTCCTGTACAAAGCACAATTCAGCGGGAAGAGCCCCCTAAATTTGCTCATAGCCTGTACAGAGAGATACCATAAAACTATGGCAGCATAGGGATTCCCCTGTACTAAGCACAATTCAGCAGGAACAGCCCCCTAAGTTTGCTCATAGCCTGTACAGAGAGATACCATAAAACTATGGCAGCATAGGGATTCCCCTGTACTAAGCACAATTCAGCAGGAACAGCCGCCTAAGTTTGCGCAAAGCCTGTACAGAGAGATACCATAAAACTTTACCAGAGCTGGTATTCATCTGCACCAAACACAAGTTTGCAGAAGGCCTAGTTGATGCACAAAGTCTAAATGCTGCACAGTAAGTTCCCAACCATAGCTTGTGATTAACAAACTCACACACCATGTAAATTGTATAGAAGTTGGATTTTACAAGGATGCTGCAGTAGGAGCCATGCACTCAATCCCTCCTGAGCTTAGCAGTCGCAGGAAGCTTGGCCTTCAGATTGTAAATTACAGGGCAAATGGCCTGAAGATATGAAGTTTACAGAGTAACTGACCCACAAGGATTGCATTTCACAGTCTGACCTGCATGCTTTGCAGGCTTCGTCCTTGTTACTCAGCAGTCTTTCACCCTCATATCACTTTCTGAAGTTTGGAAAGCTGCACAGTGACAACTATATACTATATACAGGTGTACTATATATATATATACTATATATAAGGATAGAAGAAGGCACTGTGGAGTCACATGATCATATGGCGACTCAAGACCTCTGCCTTGGGTGAATGTTTTTATAGAGATTGTGGTCCTCTGAAAATATCATTATATTTTAAAGCGGGAAGTTTGTTATTTCTTATTAGATACACAAGTGTCAATGGGTGGTGTGACTTTACTAAGCACCCTTTATATACAAATTGTTATAGCATATAAAAAAATAAGGTTCTCTGTGTAGGTTCAGTCTGTGCTTCTAAAGGTTATAGAAGTTATGTAGGCCTACAGTGGGAATAAGGAATGGGCTGATGGGAATTGTCCTTAGTTGGGGCCAAGCAGGAGATCCCTTGGTAGAGCTCAAACCTCCTGGAGCTGCCGCCAATATACAAGGACAAGGATGGTATGGAAAATATTCTTACTTATGCCCTGCAAGGAGTCCCCTGACACAGCACATAAGATGCTACATATTCCATATTTGACCTGAGAGTTACATTCTGGCCGGAGCTAGGCAGAACATTATAGATCACTATCCGGCTGGAGGAAACTTCCTAAACTTGACACTGTACATTATGCCCCTGACACGGTTATAAAAGCCATTCCAAGGCCTGAAGCCAAGAATCAGTCCCGTCGAAGAACTGGGAAGCTCATAGGAACTAAGTCCCTTTTAAAGGGCACCTATCATTTAAAAATTGTTTCTCCCACTGAAGATGCAAGGTAAAAGAGACTACAAACAATAGTTTCTAACAGCATTAAAGGAGAAGGAAAGGCTAGTAAAGAGTTAATCTCAATCTGCAGGCATACATTCAGTTGTCTCAATAGTGCTCTTAAGTCTCCCCATATTTCACCTGTTCAGAAGATCTGAAGCCAAACAGGAAGAAAAAACGCTGAGCTGTGTAAAGAAAGTTCCCATAATGCCTCACTCCTGCACAGACATGCAGACCAAAGTGAACATGCTCAGTTAGTTAGACTATGAGTCAGCTTCCTGCTGATTGGATCAGATCCGCATTCCTAAGGGGGGGGGGAGTGAGTCCTTAGCATTCTTGAGGGAGAGGGGAGCAGGAAAGAGCAGAGAACAGAAAGCTGCATGTCTGTGGCACAGGAATTACAGACACAACTTTTTTCAGAGAAGTCAGTGCAGCGTTTCTGTGAGTGTTTATGGCTGTATTTACATAGACCTTTCTGATAAAGCTTACTTAGTTTTTACCTTTCTTTCTCCTTTAAGGCTAAAGCCACACAGGGTGTTTTTCTGCAGGACAATAATCAGCCCCTTTGCTGGCATCAGCTTTTGTAGTCTGCAGTCCACATTGGGCTACCAAGTAACCAATCACAGCCCTTACTGGTCACCCCCTTGGAACTTTTTTCATGCATGTGTTGCTCCCCAACTTTTTAAAATATTGCTCACACGAAAAAAAAAGTTTGGGTATCCCTGGTCTAAGGCCACACACTGCTCAAAGTTCTTTTCCATGCAGGGACGCTGCTGCCCTGATGAGAAACTCACCTTAGGCAGCAGCGCCCCAAGGTTACCACAGGTGCTTCTGGTAATTTTAAAGGAGAAGAAAAGGTAAAAGCGAAGTAACTTTTATCAGAAAGGTAAATACAGCCATAAGCACAGAAAAGGCTACACTCAAAAGAAACACAGGATTTCTCCTCTTCTTTTGTGTACACATGTTTTTCAGTGTCGGACTTCCTGCTCTCAGAAAAATCCTTTAGGGCACAGGCATGAGTCTGCTCAGTTTGCTTTTCTCTCTCCCTTCCTACTTCTGCTCCCCCTCCCATCAGAATTTGCTCCCCCCCCAATTGAACTGTGTAATTTTAACTGCAGCATGGAAACTATGACCAAGCTAAAATGGCAGCTGCTATCTTGAACAAACCGAGCTGTTTACTCAGGTATGGTAAAGCTTTCTGCAGAATAATGTGGGCAATCTATTCGCAGTAAAATGCTAGTGCAGAGAGTGCAATTGTGCTTTCAACACTAGTGATGTGGCCCTTCCTGGACCTTCTCTGGCACAATAAAAGGTAAGCGCTGGGTGGCGGCATCACAGGAGCCACCTCAGGACAGCTCCGGGGCTCAAATCTTCCAAAATAAGAATGTTTGAATTGTACCTGTTGAATAAAGTAAAGTACAGGTACGGGATCCCTTATCCGGGAACCCATTATCCAGAAAGTTCCAAATTATGGAAAGCCCATCTCCCATAGACTCCCTAGACTAATATTACTCAGTTTCCAGCAATGCCAGTAAAGCCGCTCCCCTATTAAGGACCTTGTGCAATGCCCAAGCCCTTTGCAAGATGAACAATGCCACGCATGACAGGCTGTTGTATTTAAAGGGAATGACTAATCCCATTCCTTGCGCAAGGGTTGTGACTTTCTGCCTTATTAACTACATTCTAACCATGTGACAGCTTGCTCTGCAAGGGATCGGTCATGCACGGTTGGAACACACCTTCCTCTTGCTTTAGGTTAGCCGAGTGCAAGCGGAACAATGAGCTCAAACCTTGGCTGTGACATAAGGTAAGGTGGAGGAAAGGAGTTTAGGTCAACTGGATAGGTGTTACTGAGTATAAGTGATCATCATAAGATAGGTGCACAACATGAATAGTGCATAATTTCCCTGGGCATCCAGCTCAGGTCACCTTTCAAAGTATGCATTATATGTCAGGAATTTTTTTTTAAAAAACTGGTTTTAGGGGGGAACTCTCACTTTGTCAGAATCTGGGAAAACTGGTAGTTTGGTGGTCCTAGCCAAAAGAATCATGTCAGGTCTCCTGCGATACCAGGAGATACCAGGAGGTGGACCAGTGCTTCAGTAAGCCCTCTGTTCTACAGATCCAGTTGACCTGAACTCCATTCCAGTACTATAATGATATCCTGTACAAAGGAATTGTGAGAAGATGAATATAATCTTTATGTATCATCAGTAATAAATTTGTAGACTCCTGTGATGGGAGCAAAGTACAATTCATCTGCAGTTATAAAAGTGCTGGTACTGTTTCCCTATAAGGTCTGGTTGGAAGCTTATTGTTCCATTGACCACTGCCCTAGGTACTCCATGGATAATTACCCCTGCAGGTGCAAAATTGCTTCTTCTGCTTGGATAGCATATGACAGGAGGGTCTACCAGGCAAAACGAATTAGATCTAAAGCTTTAAAAATTGAGTAAAATAAAATAAAAAGAATGCATAAGGGCCAATGCTTACATAAACACATTATTATTATGCTTTATTTTTCCATCACCAACATATTTTGTGGCTCTTTACAAAGATTATTTAGGTTTCACCTGCCAGTGCTCACATGGGACAGATGCAAAACTCGTGCAAACACTACCTGTATACTTTTTTTTTAATGAGGGAGAAAACTTACAAGACATAGAGAGCGCATATAAATGTTTTGCAGTGCTGCAGTTGGACTGGAATCTAGGAACCCAGTGCTGCAAGGTGCCAGTAGATAAGAAATACATTTCTATCAGATATACTTCAAATACTTTTTGCGACTTCTTCACAAAACACTTGGGAGTTGAATAATCAAATTAGGGTTTTACCAAACTCCAACCAAAATCCTTTGTTCATTGTATTCTGATGTGGATAGATAGGAGGTAGGGTTAAGAAACTATAAGACATGGGTGCTTGGGGGGCAAGGAAGGAACAGTAATATTTATTTCCCATAGACTTGGATAATATACAAAGGCTTTGTCCATGTAGGTTGTGTATGGAAACACTGCTAATCTTCAAGCGTGAGATAAACCTTAGGTAAAAAGGAATAAAAAGGTATCCCCCAGGCTGTAAATTGTGTTAAAAACACATTCCTTAGAACAGGAAGGCATCTGCACTCTCACAACCGCTAAATAGCAAGCATTCCCACACAGAAGCCAGAGAATACAGAACATATTACCTGCAGGGTTTCTAATCACACATTTGATTGGCAAGTTAGCTAAGCCATTAATTGGAGTATGCATTTTAGAAACATAACTGCAGCAAGGGAAAGCCCAGCACTGGTGCCACATACTGGGGTCCCATTAATCGGAGCTAAGAGCTCCCTGCACCTACTCCACGGCCAGGTCACAGTGCTTGCACAATATAGTTGCTTGCAGATGGTCCCACACAGTGAATGTGATACAGATATTTCTCTGTTATTGGGACTTTTGATGCTAAGACTAAGGGGCTGATTTACTAAGACATGATTTCGAATCCGAATTGGAAAAATTCCGATTGGAAACGAATATTTTGCGACTTTTTCGTATTTTTTGCGATTTTTTCGGCGTCTTTATGATTTTTGCGTAAAAACGCGAGTTTTTCGTAGCCATTACAAAAGTTGCGCAAAGTCGCGATTTTTTCGTAGCGTTAACACTTGCGCACAAAGTCGCGCCTTTTTCGTAGCGTTAAAACTTAAAATGCGCAACATTTCGCGCATGTTTTAACGCTACGAAAAAATCGCGACTTTGCGCAACTTTCGTAATTTTACCGATCATTACGAAAAAAACGCAATCGGACACATTCGGCCCGTTCGTGGGTTAGTAAATGTGCCCCTAAGGCTACTTGATATGTAGCAGCCCTAGATCATGCTGAAGGCATCTGCTCTGGATGCTGCAGTGTTAATTACTGCACCACTCTACAAGTTTATGTGCTCCTGTTTATGGGTGAAACCCCCTAACGTAATAACAAAGTATCAAAGTATAAGAGGGTCTTAAGCCAACATTGGGTGATCAGGAACAGTCTCCAGAATATCAGAATATTAGAAAGATGCTGATGAGGAACAGCAGAAAGTGAAGAAGAGCACTTGGTTAAGGAGACAAGATTTAGGCAATACTGCCTGACCATCTGGGGGCCTATGCAAGGTTGGGGGTCAGTTTCTGCAAACCATCCTTCAGCTCTCCTATACTTCTTCATCTGTCAAGAACCAATGCATCTACTCTTATGGGTGATAGAAGAGTAGCTTTAGCTCCTCTCCACTACCTGCAGTTCCGACTGTCGGGCCCAAACTAACAGAACAATGAAAGGTAACCATGTACAGCCTCTCCTATGGTATCTGTCCATTCAGCCCATGGGCCTACTGATAGAATACCATGAAGAATCCACCAGTGTTACCACTGTTACTGTGACAGAGATTAAATCACTAAACACCGATTAGAAATGCTGACATCACTAAGCACCATTTATAAGAATATCATTTTTGGGATATTCATGGCTCTTTTGTATAATATTGTTAATCTACTGTTAATGGAATATGAGGGTTTTTATTCTCTGATATACAATTGACTTTTATGGGGGTAAGTAGGTATGTGCCATAGAGAACTGCAGCTTTAGGAGAAAGAGTGGGGGCAGTAGGGTAGGTACAAGCATTACAGGTATGGAATAATATTTGGCCATTGTTATGTTGTAGACCTCCATAGGGCAGGGACCTCCTTGCTCCCGTGGATAAGGTTGTGTTACAAGGAACCCCCCAAGGCCAGCTATGGTGGATTATGCTGAACATGCAGGGAGTTGAAAGCTACAATGAGCCTGTTCACAAGGAGATTTTCCAAAATCGAATGGGAGTAGGGTTCTGAGATTATTTGATAAATTGGGTAATTGGTTGACACTAATGACCAAAGAGATCAAGTTTGTTTGTCCAACTGAAAAGGCTACTGTAAACTGACTACTAGGAAGGGTGGGGGAGTATTTAAATCAGTGGTCCTCAACTAGTGGCTTGGGAGCAAATTGCTTACCAACCACTTGGACGTTGCTCCCAGTGTCCTCAAAAAAGGTGCTTATTTTTTAATTCTTTGGAGGCACATTTTGGTTGCATAAAAAATATGTGTACTGCCAGACAGAGCCTCCTATAGGCTGCCAGTCCAGAGTGAGCTACCAAATAGCCACTCATAGCCCTTATTTGGCACCCCAGGTACATATTTCATACTTGTGTTGCTCTTTTTACATTTGAATGTGGCCTAGATTAAACGTGCACACCTTTACTCATAAAACTCACTGCCTTCCCCTGAACCAGGGTTATCTTCACCCAGTGTTGCAGCAAATAGTTTTCGACCCAAAAAAAGAGATGAACTGTGAAGCTTCATTTCCTATGCTTTAAACTGCAATTACATTTTCAATAACTTAAAAAGCATCCACCTATACCAACCAACAGATTCTAGTTTCTAAAGAGCTGTCCAGTACATGCTTTCTGCTGATTGGTTGCTGTGGGAGAATACAATAGTAGAAAACTTTGCACCTCTGCGCCAGGCCCCCCATTAAAAAAATCTTCGAAGCGGCCTGACCAAAGTTGCAAACACATCCAGACCCCTTCCCCCATGTCTTCACACTCACTCGCATATAAATCTCCACTCTGTGCCTGCTCTCCTACCTAAAAGCTGGCAGGGAGAAGAGATTTATATGCAACTATGGTGACTGCAGGTTCTGCTTCCTCTATTGTTATGCCACTGCTATTCGCTATTCCCCATATGTAATAAAAGGCACTCAATTTGTCCAGAATCCAGGAGACCCAATGTAATAGGCTAGTACAGGAATAGATGAGAGTGTGATATTTACTAAAACAAGGGAAGAACTGGTCAAGTTTTCTTCTCCTCTCTTTGGGAGTTATGCCCAGGGGCAGTAACCCATAGCAACCAGTCAGCAGGTAGAATTTTCTGGTCACTTGTTTAAAGGCCAACATCTTATTTGTTGCTATGTGTTACTGCTCCTGGGCACACTTAGGGGCTGATTCATTAAAACACGAGTTCGAATACCGAATGGGAAAAATTCGGATTGGATACGATAATTTCTGAAGATTGCAAATATCACAAAAATGCTTACGAAAAAATCGAATTAGTCACGATAATATAATATTGGTGATCCGAAAGTCACAAAATTTTCGTACCCAACAATTGTAAACAGTGGCAGAACCTTTTCAAATTTTTCGCGCAAGCATACTAAAAAGTCGCGCTGGCGTGTGAAAAAGTTGTGCAAGCGTGAAAAAATCGGCGAAAATACGCTCGGAGGGTTCGACTGAATGCTCCGAGCGTTTGTGTCTTAATAAATCTCCCCCTTAGTGTCTCTTATTACATATGGCTTTTACAGGTAAATTTTTAGGTGCCCTCCCTTTTACTTTACTTTCGTAGACGCTAGACAAAAGAAAATGTAAAATGATAGCGTTTTGTAACACAGAGAAGACTGCAAAGATGATGAAGGTTGCTTTACTTACAGGGACGATCGTGAACCTTGTGTGTTTCTCCAAGGAAAATAATAACTCATTGACCATGGTGATAAAAGACATTCCATAGGCCTGTATCCACTTACTGGGGAATGTTCTAGGAGTCAAAGCCTTTGGCCTTACATCACTCGTGGGTTGGATGAAGGACACCTATGCCTTAATAATACATTCTCTCCATTACCTGCAGTATTCATTAAAGGAGAAGGAAAGAAGATCTGAAGCCAAACAACTAATCTTTTTTCAGTGCAGCGTTTCTGTGAGTGCTTATGGCTGTATTTACATAGACCTTTCTGATAAAGCTTACTTAGTTTTTACCTTTCTTTCTCCTTTAAGTCTTAAGGTTTCCAAACTTAGGGCTTCATTCATGAAATCATGAGTTTGAATCCCGAATGGGAAAAATTCGGATTGGATACGATAATTTCAGAAGATCACAAATATCACGAAAATGCTTACGGAAAAATCATATTAGTCACGATAATATTGAAATGAAATGAAATTTTCGCACCGAACGATTGTAAACAGCGGGAAAACCTTTCCGACTTTGATCCTTCTGTGCACGATTTTGGAAGCCTCCCATAGGAATCAATGGCACACTGCAGCTCCAACCTGGCCCAAGGCAAGTCACGATAACGAAACTTTCGTACTCGGCGCGACAATACGATTTTGTCGCACAAATTTTGTTGCAAGGTACGAAATTTTCGCACAAGCTACGAAATTGTCATGCAAAATACGCTCGGAGCGTTTGTGGATTAATAAATATGGCCCTAAGTGTCAGGTCACCCTGGGGGGCCTGGAGCAGTGGAAGGTTGTCCCAGACTAAAGGCCAGTTTGAGTGGTATATGGGAAAAATACCAGAAAGCCCCCAGCGACCACCGATTTCTGCTCCACTACTTATTTTTCTGTTAAAAATGAAAGATGGCCTTGAGTTCCACAGTAGAAGTAAGTAGCACAGCGGAGTGGGAACGATGGTGGCTGGGGCGGCCCGGGCAGCTGGACAATGGGGCCTTGAGTCGGGTACACTGTAGGCCACGGGTATCCTAGCCAACTCTGGTTAGAATGAGCAGTGCAATAAATAGAAAGGGGCAGACTTTTACTGATTTCAATGACAATTACACTTACAATTACAATATGTTTTATTAATATATCATTGAATGTTTAGAATTGCATTTTTATTAGGTGAAACAGGTTTTTTGTAGGATTTGGGTGTAGTTCCCCATTAACCAAGTGAAAAGATCCTTCAGAGTAAATCTAACCATAACAAAGAAAAAAAAACCCACAAATTAAATTATTTATGTTATTGAAAGGTAAAGTAGAATATAAAAAGGTTTGATGGAAATAGTTTCTCATTATGGTATGTAGAATATAGTGTAGCTTAGCCCCTCAAATCCCTTCATCTTCCTTTGAACTACATATATAGTATATGCTGAGCTAATTAGCTCCTACTCTGTATATCCTATGCCCTTTGTTGTGGGGGTTTATGGAATGGCACTATAAAGTAACCCAGTGATGGGGCATGATCTTGATCATTACATAAGGAATTATTAATTCCTACGGTGACTATATAAATATTGCATTTGACAAACATGTTTGCACAGTAGCGTTATTGCCACCCTGGCTGCCTAAGTTGTAGGCCCCACCCCCAAACATGTTAATCCTGTAATATCATAACCCTATAAGAACTACATTGCATTGTACCACTTTCATCCAGAAAAATTCGGACCCTTAATATCATGTAGCACAATATGTAAGTGCGCACACCCAGTCCAAAATTTTAGGACATGCTGGTTCACGGAATCAACCCATTTAGTTACTCCAAGAATATTCTAGTAAATCAATAAAAGGTAACTACACACTCCAATAGTATACTTAAAAAATACATTATTAAGCAGAAAAAAATTCATGTGACAAATAAGTACATAAGCCCAACGCGTTTCACCCTGGGTTCTTCATCCTGATCAGGGGACTATTTTAGTCCCTGATGAAGACCCCATGTGGGTTGAAACATGCTGGTTATGTACTTATTTGTCGTATGAATTTTTTTTTTTGCTTAATTTTTTTTTTTATTTTACTATTGGAGTGTGAGGTTACCTTTTTGATATTTACCTTAATATCATGTGATTGAACTAAAGGCTATATGTTATTTAGTTAACATTTTAATATGCAAATTATTTTTTTTATGAAGGATTCACTTTTTGGGGTAAATCTAAAAATAGTGGATTTGGGATTTTACTTTCTACTTTGGGCCTGACCTAAGTAACCAGTGGCATACAATTTGATGGTGAGTTTGGTGTAAATTCCAGTACCCACACACATACAGGCAGGCGCGTGCTCTCATGACAGAAAGAACCAATGGGGGGGCTGCACCCAACCCACAAGTCACTCTACATGAAGAAAAGAGTCCCAAGTTGTTAAACCTGGGGCAGAAAAAGTGGGTGGCATGTTCCCAAAAATTTGCTGCCCTAGGCCCAGGCCTTTGTGGTCTTTCCACATAGCAGAACTTTGGGATTTCCCTGTGTCAATAGGTGCAGCAATACCCAAACTCCTTGCAGTAGTTTAAATGAGAAACAGGAATATGAATAGGAGACAAGTAATGCAAAGTAACAATAACAATAAAACTGTAGCCTCACAATGCAATAGTTTTTGGCTGCTGGGGTCAGTGACTACACATAATTCAATAACTACACAAAATTTTAAAAAAATGAAGACCAATGGAAAAATGATTAAGAATTGGCCATTCAGTCAGATATAAAAGTTAACTTGGTGGTGAACTACCCCTTTAATAATCTTCCTTAAACATAAGAACCACCCTCTACCAATGCCAAACTGAGGAAGGGCAGCCTGAATCCCAATTAGGATGAGTTTAGAGCCTATCTCTTCTCCTGGATATTCCAAGAAGCCCAGTCTGCAGGGCAGTTAAGGTGAGTCTTCAGCAGAAGGCAGTAATGGATATGAAGCTGTTCTTAGAGAAGTACGGCAAAATACTCTACCAGAACCAACCTGACTGTCAATGTTATCAGCCCCGCAGTGTCTACATATCTGCATTTATCCACATACTATCTGCCTACTATCTGCACTGCAGTTCCCTTGTTACCCCAATCTCTATGGAGCTGTAGTCGGAAAGTAGAGAATAATAGCAGTAAGAGTTAATATGAAAACCAAGTTGTGTGAAGATAAAACTAGCAAAGGTATGATGAATGTGTCCATTTTAAACAGCAGATGGAGTTGGAGATGGTCGACTTATGGAGGTGTTGAACAAAGGATAACGCCTAGTCACAGGACTTTGGGAACAAGGTGAATGGTGGTTTTATTAATGGCAAGGAACACATTAGGTAGGGAAGGATTTAATGAATGTGGGAATATAATTCATTAAGCAAATAACAGCTTACGTTTAATGAAGCTAGATGACATTTAGAAAGATGACAATTAGGAATATTAGCAAGACAGAGAAAGGGAGAGGTGGGACGTCAGGTACCTATTTCTGAGCACGGATAGAACATTGTAGACAAACATAGGGTATATATTAAAAGATATAACTATTAATGGAAATAGAAGGGAGGTATGAGGAGACTTGCAAGGAACACTGCAAATGGGTATTGATGGTAAAGGAGATGGGATAGAGATATGAAACATTTTAATTAAGGTGATAAGATAAAAATATGACGGACCACATTTTCCAACAAACTGTATATTGTGAAGGGTGATCCTCAACCAATAGCTTGCAAGCAACATGTTTTAATTCTTGGCTTGGAGGCATAAAAAGTTTTGGTTGCATAAAAACCAGTTGTAGTGCCAAACAGCTTCCTGTAGTCTGTCAGTCCACATTGGGCTACCAAATAACCAATCACAGCTCTTATTGGTCATATAGGAAATTTTCATGCTTGTGTTGCTCCACAGCACTTTTTACATTTGAAGGTAAAAAAAGTTTGAGGACCCCTGGTCTAGAGAGAGTCTCAATGGTAGGGATTGTAAGGGCCTTTATAGAAATATTTGACGATACCATATATAATGAAAGGCTTTGTGAGAAAAGTGGGACATCGAAGTATCTTTCGGATAATCTGAATGTGCCGACTGCTAGACAAGGAAACGCTTTTGGGCGAGGTGAGTGGAATCGAAACACTAGTATTACTTCTGAAGCCAGTTCAAATACACTGTGGCACAACTATCCCCCAATGGCTGCTTACCCAACCCTATTTAATATTTGATTTTTAATTTATTGCAGCAGAGGTCCTTGCCAACTTCTTGTGACCCTTGGCAAATTACTTTGCCTCACTGGAATAAAGGTGGCACAATTTAGAATGTCAAATAACTGTGCCTGCAATATCCTGTATACATAAATGCAGGCAGGAATGTGGACATGTGGCAAAATAAAATACATACATATATACTAATATGTTGTACAAAGGACATTAATATAGGTAGGATAATTTCGGTTACAGAGACATTGACCATGTAACAGCATAAGACTGCAGGCAGAGTCAGGGTTGGACTGATCCACTGGGGCATCGGTCCTGTTAGATAAAGCGGATTTATGCATTTTTTGTACATTCTGTGGCTTAATGGTGGTGTTTGGGGCTGGTTGGATCTCAGAAGTTCATAATGAATGTAAAGAAACTGTGGTTATTAGAAGTTTACCATGAGAAGTTCTCATTAGCTTGTTAGAAACACCAGCAACAAATGGAGATGGTGTAACTATCCTTGTTATCTTTCAATATCTAAAAAGCCTATGATTAAGTGCCAGACAGATGCAAAACGCGTAAGGCTTATATTGTATAGTTTATAAAGTTTTTTTCAATTTTCAACTATTATTTTTGCTTGCCTGTCTATGGATTTCCAGAGTGCCGAGTACCTCCTTTTCTTCATTATCTTTGGATATCTCCCTAGAATTGGGCTGTGGAAGGTTAGACAACTCTACCCATCCATGGTTTAAGTAACAAAAAGGCAAGAAACTGGTGTCCATTTTTTTTTACTGTAGCGTTTGCAAATCTAGATTACCAGAGAGCACTGCAATCCTCGTTTTATTAATAATTGTTATTATCCTTTATTTATATAGTGCATTTCTGTAGAGCTTTAAAGAGATGGTATATTGTTCCCATCAGTTCCTACCCTAGTGGAGTTTTTAATCTAAGGTCCCAGTCACCCACAATAGGTGCAATTCTATCAGGAGCCAATAAACTTGCCTGTATGTTTGTGCTAACAGAACTGATATAAAGCCTATGACACACTATGCATTTTCATAACAAAGGTTTTTATATGATATAATTTAGAAGATGGTGTAAATTAAAATGCCCAACTTGTAGATTATATGTGTGTGTGGGCGTGCATACATAACATGTATATTAGGCAGAGGAGGAGTTTAGTGAAGCCTTAGGGAGGCTCAGTTTTGCAAAACCAACACCAATTAATTTCCAACAGAGATATTATACATGGAATTGACATTGTATTTATACTGCCATTTGGGGGTATTATACATGTAATTGAAAGAATGTGTCCATTTCCTCCAATTTGTAAAGACCTTGAACATCTTTGTCTTTTTTTCATGTGGGTAAATTATTTTTTTTTAGCAAAATAAGAGTAAGAAAAAATCTTTAAAAAATAAAATATAATGGGATTTCAGTATTATTTTTTGCCTTAATTAAATTAGAACCCTATCATAATTCTCTTTTAATTTGGGCAAAATCTGTTAAGGCTTGATAAACATACCATTTTTGCTATCTGAATGCACGGATGTAGGAAACATTCTTACCGATTTATAAGTAGTTTTTCTTCTATAACGGATTTAATTTCTAGAAGGCTATTTATAGTCAAAGTACAGAGGATTTTTTTCCAGTTTTACGCCTCTGCTGCTAAATTCTGTTAAAGTCTCTCCTTGCTTAAGTGTTACAAACAACAGCCTTAAGTAAGGGTGATGGACATTGATCTTGCCCCAATGCACCCCTAAGCCATCTTCAATGGCAAACGTGCACTCTCAGCTATGGGTCCCTACTGCACAGCTATATTTTAATAGGAGAGATGGAGATGAATTCTCTATGCAATACAAATAGAAAGGAGATTATATGTTTTATAATCACAGGGCTTTTATATGAATTTATCAAGGCCAAGTAAAATTGGTCATATAGGGCAATCTGCTTGCTCTTCCTTTGAACAGCAAAATTACGTGGGACTATGTTTGGACTCAGAGGGACTGCTGCTTTCTGTCAGCTGATGATCTCTCACACCCATAGGGCAGAGGTGCCCCTTATCAACTAGGTTATCAGATAGCATCTCAATAATGTTACTCCTCTCCGTACATCTCCACTGCCCAGGTTCCTTCTTCTGAGCCTCATTAGTGGGGATTTCATAATCTGTCCCCTTTGTATGTAACATATTAACATAGTAAGTTAGGTCGAAAAAAGTCATACGTCCATCAAATTCAACCATAATGCCTATATATAACCTGCCTAACTGCTAGTTGATCCAGAGGAAGGCAAAAACCCCCACCTGAAGCCTGTCTAATTTGCCCCAGTGGGGGAATAAATTCCTTTCTGACTCCAAGATGGCAATCGGACCAGTCCCTGGATCAACTTGTACTAAGAGCTATCTTCCATAACCCTGTATTTCCTTACTTTCTAAAATGTATCAGCCAGTATGACTGGTTCAGGGAGGGAATTCCATAACTTCACAGCTCTCACAGTAAAAAATCCTTTCCGAATATTAAAACGGAACCTCCTCTCTTCTAATCGGAGTGGGTGTCCTTGTGTCAGTTGAAAGGACCTACTAATAAATAAACATTAGAGAGGTTATTATATGATGATTATATTTATGTCCTCAGAAAGTGAAGAAGCTGCGCAGTAGGGTTGGTGGCCATCATGTTTGGCAGCCAATATCGGGTGCTCAGGCTCCCTAGTGGTGATCCCAAAGCAGGTGCTATTGCTTCCTGTCAGGCTCCCAATAGGGTGGGGGTGTCTGAGAGCCATTTACAGGTCAACCTGTATGTGAACCATAACCAGCATTTCCCCTGCACAACTTTCTCTTCCTTAACTTCATCAGTAGGGCTTCCAGAATCTGTCCACTATTTGGCAGCTGCTGCTCAGACTCCCTGGTGGTGATCCCTGAGCACTGTGTCCCAGAGTCATACAGGCCCCAGTGCCTAGGGCAGCAACTTTAGGGGAGAAGCCCTCAGGTGTCTATATGGAACCCCCAGCCAATTGCCTTTAGATCCAGTGGTGATTATAAGGTGAGTACCCCTCGCTTCTGATTGATACATGCACCAATTGGGAAGGAAAGTGGGCAGTTAGCTGCTTAGGGTAGCTTCAGCTGCTTATACAGCAGCCAACACTGTCAACCTTTTCAGGCTATACCATCATTAGAGCCTAAAGAAGTGCAGGGGAGGAAAATCCACCTGCCAAGCTGCCATATACAGGGAACTTAATTGTACCCCCTACAAAGAGAGAGAGAGAGAGCATGTAAGGAACCTATGGCTAATTAAAAGTGATACAAATACCTTCCTATTCATATCTTATCTGTATCATATCATATCATGTATCATATCTGTGCAATGTTTGACTAAAAATGATAGGAAGGAAATTAACCATCATGTGTGGGAGTTAATAATGAGTGCAGATAGGGGAGCTGATGAGGAACCAGAAATATAGAGTTGTGCAAGCCCAGTTCATTCGCCGAAGGGTAAAATTAAAGATCACTTTTAATTAGGAACCCCAGTTACTATATCTAATCTTCCTTTACTAGTGCCAATTTATCTAGGCTGGTGCTTTTGTCCATCTCACATCAGACTAGGTTTTGGATTTACTTATCCACTTCCTGGTAAGTCTCGTCCTTCTTAAGAAGGACAGTAGAGGGAATGCATACATAACCCATACTGTATGTAGAGTGGGATGCTTCCATTACCTAAGGTGCTTTTTATGCTGTGATAGGGCAGAATTTAAAAACCACATCATTTACCCTGTTATAGAAGGCCACTTTGACTGATGTAATGGAAACACTGTCAACAAAGTGGGTGAGTGGGGGTAGCCAGGAAGTAGGGTTTGAGAAAAAAATATCATCCTTCCTATACTTCTGTCTCTCCTGTTAATAACATTGACATAAAGCATAATTTTTACCATTCAGTCAGGTCAAATACTAACCAGGTGGTGACACTACCAGTGGCAGAGATGCCAACCAGGATCTGAAGTGATCCAGAGACATCTTAGAAGCACCTGTCATGGCCCTGGCCCCACCCCAGTTCTGCTGCTGTCAAGCAACAACCCCCCCCCCCGGAGGCTCCATGCTTCAGACAAATAGGAGGACTTCAGGAGACGATTCTATGCATTTCAATGGAGCTGGGAAGGGATTCAGGTCTGACAAGGAGACAAACCCATTTATTTGGGGGACCAGGGAAGAGGTGGCTTTGTGGGAAATTGCCCACAAATATGGGGGATGATATGTTAGAAGTGGTGGTCTGACTATAAGGGAAGGACTAGCCTTAAAGGAGAAGGAAAGGTAAAAACTAAGTAAGCTTTATCAGAAAGGTCTATGTAAATACAACCATAAGCACTCACAGACTTGCACTATCCTCTATCCTCTATCAAAAGAAACACAGGATTTCTTGTCTTCTTTTGTGTATACATGAACTTTGGTATCTGACTTCCTCTCTCAGAAAAAATCCTTCATTCCCAGGGCTACAGTTCTCTCCTCTCTCCTTTCTCCTGCTCTCCCTCCCATAAGAATTCATTCCCCCTCCCATCAGAATGTGTGATCTGAGCTACGAGGACTAGAGCTGCAGCAGGAAGCTGTGGAGACCAAGCTAAAATTGCACCTGCTATCTTAAACAAATGGAGAAAGATTTTAGGGGTCTTTACTCAGGTATGGTAAAGCTTTATGCAACATAAATATAGTGTTCTACATGGCGCTAATGTGGCGAATCTATTGGCAGTAAAATGCCAAAATGACTTTCCTTTAAGGTGCCTATACACGGGCAGGTTCAAGCTGCCAATTTGAGTCCTTTAGACCGATTTGGCAGCTTATCTGCCCATTTATGGGGACCCTGAGTGATATCTCAGCGAAAATCAATCAGGCATCAAACAGGTAGGTTTGATTTTTTTAGTAGGATCAGGGACTGCATCGGCTCATTTATGCAGCCCTCCCTCCAACCCCTCCTATCTCCATCATTGTAATTTGATCGTTCGGCCCTAGGACCAAATGATCAAATAAGCCCAATATGTATGGCCGCCTTTAAATGCCAACTTGATTTATAACTTACCAGTATTAATAGCTGATAGAGTAACTTAAGGCCTTGAGCTGCAAACTTGACTTCTGGGAAGCAGCTGAAATCTTGGGTAAAGGTACTTTTTGAGCTTACATGAGCATTTTTGGGCTGAAAAGAACCTGTCCCAGAGATTTCAGCTGCTCCTCATATAAGGGAAGATGCAAGAGATTTTTTGTGCTTTACAGCCGGCCTAAATGCACCCCAACTTCTGCCATTGCCCTATGATCGCTGGGTTCCCCCAGGAACTTGCAATGACAATTTCAAACATATCTTCAAACATAACGTCTCGTCATTCCTGCGCCTATATTTATAAATTTACAATTTCAATATAAATAACATTTTGACAACTTTTAACAACATCCTTCAAGACGCATCCCCAACATTATTATTATAAAAATTACAAAAAAACCACAAATTGCTAAAAAATTAACATGGAATTTAAAAAAAACAAAACATTAGTCCCTAAATTAAAAATGTGTTTTTTTTTTATGTCTAATGGAATGGAAGGAGCAATGTGATGATCTAATTGAAACCCCTAAAGCCTCTTGGTTTGCTGAGGGCAATGGGAGATTTTATGGAACATGTGATCTGATGATACAAGTCACCTTGAGTTCTGAAGGCGGCTAAAGGCACGGAAAAGTTGCCTAATGAGAAACCCGTTGTTACTTTATAAGCAATCTCTTTTTTTTTTTATCTTGCATTCTGCTAATAAGCTTGGGGCCTCCAGCGTATCTAGATGACCGGAGCTCTTAGCGCCTTGCTGTTTCACCATTACCAAGCAAAGCAAATTATCATTAAATCCATTACAAAAAATAAGAAAATACAACAAATCTCTGAACAATAGTCTGACATTAAAAGGATTCTGCATGCCAATATCGTTCCCTTTTGTATGTTACAAAGACAGACACACACATATTCCCCCAAGGTTACGAGTAGGGTTAGAAAGGGGAAATAAAACCCCCCGACATAAGACAAGGACTACACATAAACGGATGAGCAGCAATCACATTTTATATTAAAAAAATTAAAAAATTCATAAAATGAATTAGATAAATGAATGATTTGAATAAAAAATGATGAGGAATTAGGGAAATAAAAAGGCAAATATAATATACGCCAGGCTTGGTGATTAAGAGGAGACCTGTCCGAGTAAAGCAGGCAGCATGGGGCTTCTTGGAGTCTTGGTGGAAAGTAAATACAAAGGCTGCAGATTTCCAGCTTTAGCTAATGGTCGACCTCTCTCTTGTCCTGAATGCATGTCTGTCCCAGTTAGATGGAGCTGGTTGCTATAGCAACTGAGCTCTGACTAATCATTTGCGCAATGACCTTTTTCCCCCCTGAGAGGGAGCGAGGGAGAGGGAGAGCGATAGAGCAGGCAGGAAAGAGGGAGGCAAAGCTATGGAGGTTACAAATAACAGTTACACTATGACAGAAATATTTCCTGAGTGGAAGGAGGGGAGCGAAAATGAAAATGGTTTGGGGGGGGATGAGTTTTTAAAGGCTGCGGCCTGTGATTTTCACACAATGTAGATTACAAGGGCATTCTGGCGTTTATATGCATTTAAACGGTTTGGAGGCAGGCGGCTGTTTAAATATATCTATTCTAAAATTTGGGGGGAAAGTGCTCCATTTAAGGAGAATTTTTTTTTTAAAGTGTCGATGTGGTAACGTGTGTTAGCCGTTTACTGAGAGTGGCGGTAATGCAGTTGGGCACAGAAACACATAAAGGGAATGTTGTCTCTGATTGGAAAGGGCTTTCCTACACTGAAATACTGAGATATAAAGGCAATAGCAGAGCTGCATAGCAGACACAGTTCTAAGGAACGTATGAAACTTTAGTTAGCTTAGCTTACTTACTTTCCTAAGTCATAGTTTATTGTGTGCCCAGAGCATTCCTTTCAGTGGTGTAAATAAATGTTACTGGGCCCCACAGCAAATTCAATTTAGGGGCCTTAAACATTGGTTTCATTTATGTTACCAAGGAACACTGAAACTACAGCACTGGCTTCCTCTTCCTTGATTCCTTCTCTGGATATTTGTATATATACATATGGAAGGGAGGTGCCATATAGTTTCCCTTAGACAGTACAGTATGAGGGTATAGCTTATTGTGTGCCCAGAACATTCCTTCTCTGTATATTTGTATTTATACATATGGGAGGGCGGTGCC
Organism: Xenopus tropicalis; assembly: GCF_000004195.4. NCBI lineage: Eukaryota > Metazoa > Chordata > Amphibia > Anura > Pipidae > Xenopus > Xenopus tropicalis. The sequence continues at coordinate 22,048,066 of NC_030684.2, read as the reverse complement.
ATATAGTTTCCCTTAGACAGTACAGTATGAGGGTACAGCTTATTGTCTGCCCAGAACATTCCATCTCTGTATATTTGTATTTATACATATGGGAGGGAGGTGCCATATTGTTTCCCTTAGACAGTACAGTATGAGGGTACAGCTTATTGTGCGCCCAGAATATTCCTTCTCTGTATATTTGTATTTATACATATGGGAGGGAGGTGCCATATTGTTTCCCTTAGACCAGGGGTGCCCAGACTTTTTCCACCGGCGATCTACTTTTGACTCCTCCTTGTGTACGTACACGACGCAGCATATGTACGCATACCCGATAGTGTTTCCCTTAGACAGTACAGTATGAGGGTACAGCTTATTGTGTGCCCATAATTCCTTCTCTGTATATTTGTATTTATACACATGGGTGGGAGGTGCCATATTGTTTCCCTTAGTACAGTATGAGGGTATAGCGTATTGTGTGCCCAGAGCATTCGTTCTCTGTATATTTGTATTTATACATATGGGTGGGAGGTGCCATATTGTTTCCCTTAGACAGTACAGTATGAGTATACAGCTTATTGTGTGCCCAGAACATTCCTTCCCTGTATATTTGTATTTATACAGATGGAAGGGAGGTGCCATATTGTTTCCCTTAGACAGTACAGTATGAGGGTACAGCTTATTGTGTGCCCAGAGCATTCCTTCTCTGTATTTTTGTATTTATACATATGGGTGGGAGGTGCCATATTGTTTCCCTTAGTACAGTATAAGGGTATAGCGTATTGTATGCCCAGAGCATTCCTTCTCTGTATATTCGCATTTATACATATGGGTGGGAGGTGCCATATTGTTTCCCTTAGACAGTACAGTATGAGGATACAGCTTATAGTGTGCCCAGAACATTCCTTCTCTGTATATTTGTATTTATACATATGGAAGGGAGGTGTCATATTGTTTCCCTTAGACAGTACAGTATGAGGGTACAGCTTATTGTGTGCCCAGAACATTCCATCTCTGTAATTATACCTTAAGTGAAGGAAATGCTGTGCCGTATGTTGCCATATAGATATCAGCATTTAGTGATGTCTTGGAAAGAAACTTTTAACTGATAGGAAACCTATATGTTTCTTTTTTTTCTGCTTGTATGGGGGAATCCATTTCCTGCCACTCATGTTTTTTTTTATTTTTTTAATTTCCTTATAATATAAATAAGAGAAATCTGTTTGTGGGGTTTTTTTGCACTTATTCTCTATATACACTCAGTATCAGAATCAGTGTCCCTAAAGACAAAGCAGGATCAATTCTACCTTATCCAGAAGGCTCATTAACATTTATTACACTGATGCCGGGGCTGCCCGAGACTTATTTATAAGAGTGGGAGAGGTAAGTAAGCTTAGCCGAGGCAGAGTAAACAGAAGCACTGATTTGTAACCTATAATAGAATCATTAACGTATCACATACATAAGCACCCAGCCAAATTGAAGCATTTGCACAACTAGAATTTATTATTATAATTATTAATATTGCTTTTATCCTGTGTTTTATAGAGCACCAACTTGTTAGAATGTCTCACAATATAATGTATATAGGGAGAGAGAGAGAGAAAGAGACACAGCTGAAAGAAAAAAAAACGAAAACTGTTTATGAGACAGACTCATAAAAAAATACACCATTATTTAGTAGATTTTTTTTATAAAAGCAACTACAACTTTTTAAGGTTAGTGGCAAAATGATATTATTACAAAAGGGGAAATTATGCCTATACAGGACCTGTTATCTGAAAAACTGTTATAAATACATAATGTCAGCATTTCACCACCATATTTACACTTTGTTTGAAGGTAAGAAGTGGATCAACCAGTGTCGTACTAAGCTGGCCGGGCACCCTAGGCAACCCAGTAGGCTTAGCCCGCCCCACCCCGAATGTGCATGTACATGGGCAAGCAAGTGTACGGGGGGGGCAGGGTTGCTAGGGCCGATGGAGAGGGGTGATACGATGAGGTACCTGCCTTGACTTCCTCCATCGCTGCACCCTAAACCGGTGCCTCTTCTGCCTACCCTATGGTTGAGCCTGGGACTCTTCAGGTGGCAACGCACAGGCACAAAATACTGATTGAGCAAAGGCTGATTAGAATTTCTCTACCAACCCAATTTGATCCAGAACATCAGGTAGAAATCACATTATTTAGCAATTTAGCCAGACAAAACAGCTTTCTGTCTATTGGCAGTTTGTGTTTGAACTCAAGGGCATAACTACAGAGGATGCAGGGGGGCCCGGGAATGTAGGGGGCCCTAATCATTGAGGGATTTTAATATATCTTGGTAGAATTGGTCAACTTAACAATGTTTGGGGCCCTAAATGAAATTTGCTGTGGGGCCCAATAACATCTAGTTATACCACTGTCTGACCTACCATAAATCTTAATAGGGCTGTTGACCAGGGCTGAAACTAGGGCAGGCAGAAGAGGTAGGGCGCTGGCCAGGTTCATCTTCTGCCTGCCCCTAGTTTGGGCTCTCTTGCCCCTGCCACCGTTTGTTGCTGCGTATTCCCCCCGCACAGCGGGTAGGGGTGAGGTGGCCAGCCTGATTGCCTAGGGCACCCAGCCAGCTTGACCCACCTCTGCTGTAGTTTTCAGACCTGTGTGTAATGTGCTGGAGTGACCCTGGGCATAGCTGCCCATTATTGGTCTGTATGTGATCCTATGTAGACCTGAGATCCTAGAATGCACTTCCCCTTCTTTTACCACTTTTGTACCCACACTTTCTATCTCTAACCTTCCCTTTGGCCTGCCCCAAGCCCTTGTACCCTGGTACAATCCAGGTGCTCATGACCCAGTCATGGGAATTTGTTGGAAATGATGGGACCTACTGGCAATTTATTGACGGGATCCAATTTCCCACTAAGCACTCTGCCTAATTAGCATGCTCCAGCATAAAAACTAGCAGCTGCTCCAAGTCACCCAAGTAATGGACTCCGGCCAGCCGGAACCGAGCCTGCGCCTCCAGACATTACACATACTGGGTTTCAATAAAATATTATTAAAATAACCTTTCACAGGAACACTTTTAATAAAAGGAGCCAGCATTACTTGGTTTGAGTAGCTGGACGTAACTTAAAGTACTACGGGGATTGCTGAATAAACAGGATATAGGAAGATCAACTGAAATTACTCGGAAATTGGTGGTGGGAAGAGCAAGGTCAGATTTAAATGAGAGTGTAGAGGGACGTCTGTTTACCAAGTGTTAATTACAGGGGATATATATGTACGTGTATATATATATATATATATATATATATATACTCAATTGCAAAGGCTTGATTAGTGCTCTGGTGCCTGCCTATTCATATTGCACACAATTATATAAAAGTACTGTGGTTTTGTTTGCCATATTTTCCTAAAAGCTCTCTAATTCTCCCATACTTCTCCTTTAAAGGCAATATAGGCCAGATTCCCTTATGAGGGGCCTTTCTGCTCTCACCCACCCCCCTGGAATCTGCAGAATCAGTGCAAGGACACTGATGTCATATTGAAAAATATTTTCTTTAATTTGAATATGCAAATTAGGGCTGGGGTTCAGTTCAGTACAAAATAGGAAGAGGATTGGACTTCAGTGGGATCTAAAAAAAAATGATGGATTCTGTGCATCAAATGGGGAGGGTGAATAATCATTTATAGGGGAGTCCACTATGCATTTTGGCCAACTAAATAGCAGTGCTGTACAACTGTGTCAAATAACACATTTGAGGGCCAGATTATATTAAAGTAAACCTTTTTTTAAAAAAAATTTCTAAAATGACTCTGTACAGCCCCCAGAATTACATACATTTCGCCCTACATTCAGATTTATTTTGTTTTTCTATTACAGCCAGTTCAACTACAGCTCTTATACTGACTTCCCTAACTAGCATGAAGCTCTGCTGCCTTTTGCTTTCTGATCATTCTTCTCTCCGACTATAAGATCTAAAAGAGGTGTCTGATTGAGAGAAGAGGGCTCAGAAAGGAAATGGGGGCAGAGCTTTATGCTAGACAAGGAAGTAAGTAAAAGAGCTGCAGTTCAGCTGCTTGTAATAAAAAAACAAAACAAAAAATTGCATACAGAGAGAAAGGTAGGTTATTCTGGAAATAAAATAAAAGGCTTACTTATCCTTTAAAATTATGTCCTACAATCAAGTCTATGTAGCAAGAACCCTTTGAATGGCCACATCTGCACAGCACTGCTATATATAGAATATTCCTTATTGAGCTTATGTTCTACGCTTGCAACCCAAGTCGTAAAGCGCAGCCTTCATTTTCCAAGCAAGGAAGCAGATAAACCTCAAAAACAAGAAACAGGCTTCAACTCACACGCCGTATAATGGGATTAGAAGTTTCTTTTACATACACTCTGCAACTTTCCTTGCTCTGGATAATGTCGAGAGTGTGTTTCATATTTATTTTGTGTTTCTGGTAGATTACGTGGCTCATGCGCAGTTTTACAGCGCTGCAAATTCTGCAAGCAAATTGGTCCCAAAGAGCCTGGTTTGTCTGCAGGCTGCGCACGCTATTTGATCTGGCATGAGTGGGGCCACTTACCCGGCAAGCAAAACATAGTTACCAGGGTGTTGCTAAAATGTTCTTTTGGAAGACCCCACAGAATATATATATATATATATATATATATTTCTATAGGTTGCTGTCTGTATATATACAGTATATATGTACCAGGTGAGACAAATATTTTATATAAAAAACTCAACCAAAACCCTACCGACTCTTCCCCAAGGCAGCTACATTTATTACACTTTAACGACTCTTCTAAACGATTCAACTAAGCCACTTCCCTGCTTGTTACTTACACCACTATAGCAACAGTGCCCTATCAACTTACAGGCATTACATTTGAATGCACCCCTACAAGTATTGTAACTGGGGCTAAAAAAAAAAGGGTTTTAGAAAGTCATGCAGAAGATTATGGGCACAGATGTATGTGACAAGGTAGAATCATGGAGAGAAACCCCTTTCAGAAGCTAAACAAAGCCCTAAAAAAAGGATCTAGATTAGAACAAAAATTTTCCAATAAACCAACAATCCCAAAATGCAACCCACTGAAGAGCAATGCAACCTGTAATGTCAACTTTAGCACCACATCATCAACATGGATGAAGGAAAACCATATTTACATTTGCTATTCTGCTGGCAAACACTTGAATGTGCTCCCTTGCCTTCTTCATTCCGACCCATTTTGCTTTCCATATCTCAAAGCCTGAAGGTTTGCAGCTCTAGTAGCTGTCACTGTATTAGCAAACACCAAGGGGTGGGAGTGCGAGAGCTATTTCAGCAGGAATATGGAATGCAACTGCCTTCTCAGTTTAGGGTCAGATCATCTCCAGAGTGGCTATCTTGTTCCTTGCCTGGGAATGCAGGGACAGGAGCTCTAGGGAGGAAGGCAGAGAACAACTCACAAATCAGCACAAGATGTGGCTGATTCTGTTTCCTTTTGTTTGATAGATTTTCCATGAGAGACTTTGTTAGCAAAATTCCATTTTTTAAATAATTACATTATTATCATTATGTAATAAATTGCCCTGTTGAGGTGCTTTGCCATCGAGTTAGCAGCCTACAGATACTTGAACATGGCTTCTTTAGATCATTGATCCCCAACCAGTGGCTCCTAGGCAACATATCTCTCCCCACCCCCTTTGATGTTGATCCCAGTGGACTCAAAGTAGTTGCCCATTTTAAAATTCTGGTTTGGAGACATATTTTGGAAGCAAAAAAACACAGTTTTACTCCAATCAGAGCCAATTTTACTCCAATCCCCAAAAAACTTTTTTCATACTTGTGTGGCTCACACAAGAAGGTTGGGGATCCATACTTTAGATATTAATGCAGACTATGGCCAACATTTATTTGATTGGTGGATTGTGGACCCAGGGACAGAAGGGAGCTCCTGAAGGTGTCATCCAAGGACATCGTTTTCTACCAACCATATCTAATGAACTCAACAATGTCCTCAAGCTCATTTTTGTATAGGCATAGTAGTGGGACTATAGACTAGTGTCTTAACTACATATACGTTAGACCCCACGGGGAGCCCGGGCTGTGGGGTCTACAGGAGGAGGGGCTGGTCATGCTGGGCCCCCCTGCAGAAAAAGCTTTTGAGAGGGCCTGGCGCAACCAGTCCCTCCTCCCATAGACCCCACGGTCTGGGCCCCCAAGTCACCAAGTTACGCTGCTCTAAACTATTCAGTGAAACAATGTCGGACATTGGGTAGGCCTCAGGTCTGGAGCGGGGGTCAAAATAAGCCCTGGCATTTCAAGTACAAAGAGGCCCAAACAGCCCCTGTGGCTAGAACCTTTAACCACAATGAGTTGGCGCTTGCAATAAATCAATTCAAAACCCGTGCCTTTTATAAAATATCATAGTGAACTTTAAAATTTATTAAAATGCTAGTCTAGGATAGCTAGTTCCGATGGTAAGGTATGGGAAAAAGGAAACTAATAGCTACAAACTAATAGCTAGAACCCACAGATTGCCAGTCTGGGCTTGGTAGGCATATTGTAATTGGCTGTTTGCAAACTGAATCACATGCTGTAAATGAGCCAACTGAATATCAGGCTTGTCGGTCCATAGTACACAAATCAGATATGGAAGGATGCATCTTTTGTATATTTTACCAATAGGATCGCTTCTTTAATATTGGGGCTTGTTAAGGTATCCTGTTGGGCAAAGGCCACACTGCGGCTTAGTGAGATCCCAATTATTAAAGAAGAATGCAAGTCAAAATTTAAAAAGCATAGTGCCCAATAGTCCTCCTATTGTTTCGTAAAAACGCCACACTTTTGGCTCACCTAATCAAATATTTACTCAGTCACACTTACTTCACATTTTCTAGAACAGGCAGCCATCTCTAAAAAGGTATTCTCCCTTCCTTTCCCTCCTTGCTTCATACTGCACATGTGTTTCATTCCCTCCCCCCCCCTCCCCTCTGCCAGATCTGCTTCTGATTGGCTGGTGGGCATGTGTAGCTCAGAACAGCAGACAGGATCAAGTTACACACATGCTCAGAGAACAGGAAGGACAGAGAGATTTCAGTGATGTCACTGTAGTCTTCACACTGCTGTAGGCTGCCAGCACCATATCTCAGAGAAGCAAATCGTTTGGTGACCTTACCAGGCAAATGAACGTGTCATCTATGTATGGCCAGCTTTAGTTTTAGGCAACATATATAAAGTGTTGCCATTTTTGGCTAGCATTTGTGTATACATAACCTACATACAGAGGAAATACACTGTCATCCAGATTTTTCATAGATTTAACTGGAGAATCAAGAAGGACTTTAGTTTCCTGAAAGGAAAGTATTTATTGAAATGTGGCCGGAATGTCTTCAGTTGCCATTCTAACCTATGGAGTGGTAGTGCTCACCTATTTGCATCCTTACTCTACTATCTATACTGCTCAGAAAAAAAAAATCACAGATCACACATTCTGCAAGATTCCTAGTTAGGGTGATTTGCGGAAACAGAGACAGTCTCGATGGGATTTAATGACTGTGGGTGACAGCCACAGACCAGTCATTAGCTGGAAACCTCTGCAAGATAATTATCCACTTGTGGCCAAGATATGCTGCCGAGAAGACATGGCATTAAAGTTCATTGTCATTTGGGGTCTCCCCAAATTTCTCTAAACCGCAGAACTAATTCTGGTGATTAGATGTGTTTAATCCAGTTAAATATGTAAAGGAACATCATAATGCTACTAAGAATATATATTTTTTTTTTACCTTTTTTTTACCTATTTACCGCAAGATCACATGGACCTATGGTGGCATGGTAACCTGAATGCCCTGTCAAGGTGCGCAACAAGCCTTTTGTCTCGCTTGGCATAATATATTCTATTTTACAGGCAAACGGTTCTATCACTCAGAGGCTGTATATTCACTTGAAGGAAAAACTGTTCCAATCTGGGCTTCCAGAAAGCAACGCTGCAACCAAGCTAATTAATTGCAGCTAGGTCCCTGACTAAAAATATCCCTACATTTCTCAGGCGTGTTGCTAGTTGAAAATGCACTGCTAGATGGGCCCAGCCTCCTTACCTTGCACCTTAACAACAGGACATTTATATTGTGTCCAATTTAATCTTCCCAACGGTCTTCTTAACCTTCAGTCCTGAGGGCTAGTTATTTAGACCTTCTCAACTGATTGTCTAACAGCCTGTGGTACCAGTAGGAATGTTAGGGATTCTGAGCAAAACTCAAAAGTTTTTTCCATCCAAGAGCAGGTCTGTTCATGAGAGAGGTATAGAAAAGTTAGAAATGTGTAGTACCATTAGGGGCTGGGTACACATGGACAGATTTCATCTGACACAGACAGCGGCGTAACAACAATGCTCCGGGCCCCTGGAAAAAATCTTCAGGGACAGGCAGTATACAAAAAACAAACATTTACTTTGTCATATATTCCATACTTGCATTATACTTTCAAAATAAAGCAATGGAGGTAGGGGGGAGTGGATGGGGGGTGGGAGATGGGGGGAGGGATGTGGAGTTTGAAATGCCCAAAGCTTTATTTTCCACTTAAACTTAGACAACAAGGGAGGGATGGGGAGAAGGAGAGGGTTAGTTAGTCCTCTTCTTCCTCAAGGCTGTCCCGGATGTTGTAGTCCCGGAGCAGACTGTGAATCAGTCTGTGGCAGTCTTGGATTGTCATCCTCTCTCTCCTCAGAATGAGGCAGTTCCTGGAATACCACAAAACGTCCTTAAAACAGTTCATAAGGCGCCAGGCTTCCTGAATTGCCCCTTCCGTGTGGGTGCCCTGGAAAAGCCCGTAAAGCACCGCATGGTGCGTAAGGAGATTTCTGGGCACACAGTCTTTGAGTTCATGTTCCAGGGCATCAAGCAGGACCTGAGCAAATTGGCAATCCCAAAAAGTGTGCAAAGATGTTTCCTCATAAATGCACTGTGGGCAATGCCGGTACCTGCACAGGTTACGGGCATGCATGAAGGTTCTGAGGGGAAGCCCCCCCCCGGTTAGCCATCCACGACATGTCCTTGTGCTTGTTGGTCAGGCTGTCTGAAGAAACATTCCCCCAAACAACCTTTACAGTGTCCGCTGGGAGCCCTGGAATAGACTCCATAGTATCCTTGGCTTTGATCAACTTGTGAATTGTCTCCAAGTTTCCACAAGTCGGGCTTGACTCTCTCCAGTGTGTTCCCTCACAAACTTTGTAACATCCAGGTAAAACCAAGGGGTGTTCCAGTTGTAAGGGTAGGAGCTGTCCCACCTGTCCCACCCCAGCGAAAGCCAAAGTGGAAGAAGGAAAAAACGGGACATAAAGCTGCCAGCAGAGTCCTTTTCTTTACCGGTGATCGTCTGGCGGATGCAGTTACACACAAAGAAACTCCTCAGCAGGGTGGGGATGTCAGGGACTCCTTTTCCACCTTTGCAGGGGGCCTTGTACATAACTGACCGCTTTACTCTGTCCATCTTGGAGCCCCAGATGAAGTGGAAGACTGCCCTTGTGATGGCCCTGCAGACCGTAGCCAGCGGAGGCCATGCTTGGGCCATGTACTGCAGGACAGGAAGAATCTCATTCCGCAGCACCAGTGTCTTCCCTTCGATGGTGAGGTCTCTGAGGCTCCAGACGCCAATCTTTTGTCTGACCTTTGCCATTCTCTCCTCCAAGCACTTCAGGGCAGCGCCCTCACCGCCAAACCAGACTCCGAGGATCTTGATGAAGTCGGCTTTGATGGAAAAGGGGACGTTGTCAGAAGTCAGGTTCCAGTCTCCGAAGAGGATGGTCTCTGACTTCCCGCTGTTGACTTTGGCTCCTGAAGCTTTGCTGAAGTCCTTGCAGGTCTGGACGAGCGATCTCACCGACTGCTGATCAGCGCAGAAGACGGTCACGTCGTCCATGTACAGCAAGCACTTGATCTGGGATCTGGCAGGTCCTGGTGCGGTGATCCCTCTGATCTCTGGATTCCGTCGGATGCAATCGGCGAAGAGCTCTATGCAACAAACAAAAAGAAGAGGTGAAAGAGGGCAGCCTTGTCTGACCCCAGAGAGGACAGGGAAGGGGTCAGTTTTCCAGCCGTTGACCAGCACCAAACTGAAACTATCACGGTACATTAGACTGACATAAGAACAAAACTTTTCACCCAGCCCAAACCTACGCAGGACCTTGTTCATAAAGACGTGGGACACCCGATCAAAGGCTTTTTCCTGATCAAGACTGACCAGGGCCGCGTGTACACGGCGGTCCTTGATGTAGGGAACTGTGTCCCTAATGAGACCAAGGCTGTCTGCAATCCTGCTCCCGGGTATACCGCAGGTCTGATCCGGATGGACGATCTGTCCGATGACAGTTTTTAGCCGGTTGGCTAGTACCTTGGCGAGGATCTTGTAGTCCACATTCAGAAGAGAGATGGGCCGCCAATTTTTAAGGTCGCATCTCTCCCCCTTCTGCTTATACAAGATCGTGATCATTCCTTCCCTCAGCGACTGGGGCATCCTGCCCTCCATGGCCATCTTCTCGTACAGCTCGAGCAGGTCCGGACCAATGAGGTCCCACAGCGCTACATAGAGCTCCGCTGGGAGACCGTCACTGCCCGGGGTCCTGTCTCGCCTAAAGGATTTGGCAGCCGAGTGCAGCTCCTCCAAGGCCAAGGGGGCATTGGTGGCTGAAAGACCTGCGGGATCAATAAGGTTAGTGATACCTGACAGGAACCTCTCAGCCGATGTTTCATCCGTGTCTTTTTCTTTGTAGAGGGAGCTGTAGTAGTCAGTAACCACTTCCATCACCCCCTCCTTACCTGACTTCAGGGTGCCGGTCTCGTCGCGGAGCTCTGTCAGGGGTGTGTGGTCGGAGTGGAGCTTTCGGAAGAAGAAATAGTTGTACTTTTCCCCCTTCTCAAGATGCTCCACCTTGGAGCGGAAGATGATGCGCCTGGATTCCTCTGCAAAGTGCCCTTTCAGGTCCTCTTTGGTCTCCTCCAGATCCTTCCTCACATCCCAGCCACACTGCTGGAGGTCTTGAAGGGACTGTAGATTTCGCTCCAGCCTCTTGAAGTTCCTCCTGCGTTTGCAGGCTTGGCGCCTGCCCTTGACCTGAAAGAAACTACGCAATTGGACCTTGACAAATTCCCACCAGTCACTGACATTATCAAAACAACATTTCTCATTCCTCCACCAAATGTATGCATCCCTCAGTTCTTGCATAACCTCCTCCCTTCCCAACAGTTTGCAGTTCAGCTTCCAGGAGCACGGACCTGGAGGAAAACCACAGCCCAAAGCTCCCTGAAAGTGAATGGCCCTGTGGTCAGAAAAGAAGCAGGGGACCATAGCATACCTTGTCTGCTTGATGGTACGTGAGGTAAACACAAAGTCAATCCTAGAACGCACTGAGCCATCGGGGTGGCACCAGCTGTAATTCACAGTGCCGTTCCTGATGGACCCAACAGCGTCCTTTAAGGATGCTTCGGTTACCATCTCCTTAAGCAGTTTGGAGGTGACATTGTTGGCACCATTGCTGGTGCTGCGCCCGTCCTCCTCAATGGGGCAGTTGAAGTCTCCGTCCAACACTACCGCCCGAGTGGTTGCTCACTGGGCCCACAGGGTTTGGAATAGTTCCAAACGCTCACCCTTCTCAGGGGAGGCGTACACGTTGATAAGCCTAACAGGCTCCCCTGCCCAGGAACCGTCCACGACCAGTAAGCGGCCGCAGACTAGCTCAAGTACAGAATCAACAGTGAAGAGGCTCCCCCTGATCAGAATGGCGACCCCTGCAGACTTACAGCTATTACCCCCAGACCAGTAGGAGGGACCATGGGTCCACTGACGCATGAGGTGTTTGTATGACCTGGAGAAAGGAAAGGCACATTCCTGCAACATGTACACATTACAATTCTGGTTGTCAAGAAATGCAAAGATGGTCTGTCATCTCATCTGGTCCTTAATACTCCTTACATTAATGGTGAATAAGTTAAAAGACCCCATTAGTTAGGAGATAAAAAGAAAACCGTTAGCGTTAGTCATTATACATTACCGCTCCGGTCGGGCGGGTCTCCTCCTGCGTTGTCAGGCGGGGGGGGGGGGACTCTCCTCCAGAGCTTCTATCTGCAGTAGCAAGGCCTCTTCCAGCTGTAGGACCCTGTTTATAGGGTACAGATACAGTACCCGCTGATGTCAGGGAGACAATATAGGGTACAGACCAGTATCTGCTGATGATGGTGAGACAATATAGGGGTACGTATACAGTACCTGCTGATGTTTGGGAGACAATATAGGGTACGGATACAGTACCTGCTGATGTCGGGGAGACAAAATAGGGTGCTGTTTACAGTACCTGCTGATGTCGGGGAGACAATATAGGGTACGGATACAGTACCCGCTGATGTCGGGGAGACAATATAGGGTACTGTATACAGTACCCGCTGATGTCAGGGAGACAATATAGGGTACGGATACAGTACGCGCTGATGTCGGGGAGACAATATAGGGTACGGATATAGTACCCGCTGATGTTGGGGAGACAATATAGGGGTACGTATACAGTACCTGCTGATGTTGGGGAGACAATATAGGGTACTGTATACAGTACCTGCTTATGTTGGGGAGACAATATAGGGTACGGATACAGTACCTGCTGATGTCGGGGAGACAATATAGGGTACTGTATACCCCTAGTGAAAAAATCCCACTGCAAAGTCCATGTTGTGTTGCCAAAAGCTCACGAACCACAATTTTCTTTAAGTACCGCCTGCCCCAAGTAGGTGTTAATTTTCGCACAGACTAATGCGATATTTAGCGCATTTAACACTTCATATGTGTTCATATGTAGTTGGAAATCCAGCCTTGTCCGTATTTCAACAGATATATTTACTATCTATGGAAGCCAGTCATATGATCACACTTTCCAGCAAATAGATAAATATACTTGGAAACAGTGAAATAATCCCTAATAGAATTACTTGGTAAATACTGTAAAGCTAGTCATATACACACATCTGGGAAATGTAGGTATTGTATAGTATTTTTTCTATATACCAGAAGTGTTCAGGGGTATAGTTTCCCCTTATTTTCGCCTTTGGTGTCCTCTGTTAATTCCTTCCTATCTCCAGCAGATTTGTGTTTTTCCCAAAGTGCCTACATACGTGGAAAAAATAGGCTAAAAGAAAGATTCCAAAAGACTTGCTCTGAGTTTTTCCTTCCCAGGGATCGTGTTTAGCATGACTTACAAAACACTAGCCCAGCCCGCACTGAAACAGAAATAAACACATTAGTCACATTACTAAAACTCTCCCAAAACAGCTGGAATGCCAAAAAAGAGAAAATTCCTATATTAAAGTAGTAGAAAATGGTCCATAGTATATCTTATGTTTTTTTTTATTCTAAAGCCTAATATTTAATAGGCAAATGTTCTGCTTTTTGCAAACCTGGACTATAATGGCTTTGTGGTTGCTATGTCCTATAGGCCTGGCAACCATAAAGAGAATTGCTTTTCAGGCTTAACTTCATTGCAGGCGTTAACGGCAGGGTTTCTTAACCTCCAAGATTAAGCCTGAGAATCAGCTTTGTGACACTAAAATTGTTTTTAAGTCAGTTACCCAGTTTATTTTAATAGCTATTGTCTGGAGTCATATCATTGTATTAAAGGGGATCAAAGGACATTCAGTAAACAGCATATGGACCCATTTAGCTTGAGACCTATTGATCACGATTTTACCAGCCGGGGCCCACTATTCAAGCTAACCCATAATACCTTTAGCAGCCAGGGCCCACTATTAAAGCCACCCCATAATACCTTTACCAGCCAGGGCCCACTATTCAAGCCAACCCATAATACCTTTACCAGCACAGGCCCACTATTCAAGCCAACCCATAATACCTTTACCAGCCCAGGCCCACTTTTCAAGCCAACCCATAATACCTTTACCAGCCACCCACCCTGAAACATGGAAGTGACGTCATCATAAAACCAGAAGTGACATCATCCAAGGGTAGACCCCCTCCTGGGAGAAGTTGTTTTATTACACATTACTCTTTTCTTGGACTGGGGTGTGCGGGGCCCACTGGGGCTGCCACTTCAGGGGCCCCCCAGTTTCAAACTTCTCTGCAGGGCAAGGTCAGCCCAAATTACAACCCCAACCCCCGGCCTCATATATGCGCCTCTTTACGAATTCTATCGGGGATGGGGATGGAAGGGGGAGCGCCCAGTTTCACTCACAAACAGTTCCCCAAGGGGTCAGGGAGCAGACCTCAGTTGGTGGGACCCAAAAGGGCATGGGCCCACTGTGTTTTCTCCCGGTGTCCCAGCAATAATTGCAGTTTGCTTGCTTAATTAAACATATTCAAAATAATAATAATTATTCTTTATTGACATAACACGAACACTTTCCACAGCTAGCTTCCCCATGGAGCTTACAATCTAATTTGGAGACCACATGCAAAATAGAACACACCAGACAGAGCCAATCTGATGAATTGTATTGCCTGTCATTATGTTTTTGGGATGAAACAACTGCCCTGAGGGGTAACCCCAGTGCCGTAAAAAGAATGCACCGGGCCCCCCTGCAAGAAAATCTTTAGAAGGATCCAGCATGCTCAGATACTTAGCCACAGCCCCTCCCCGCCCACTCTTATGTTCATGCTGAAGTTATGCACTCCCTTTATATATATTAAACAGTGGCTGCATAACTTCAGCAAGGAGAGCGGCCATAGAGGAACCAAACCCAGTGGTATTGCCCCCCCCCGTCACCTAGGGCACCAAGATCTAGAACAGATGCCCATTTCTTCTTAAATCAGACAAATATTTCAAAGGGGTCATTTCATGTTAAAAGGTTCGAAATTATTTTCCTTATCTTGCAAAATTACTCTGTCCGCCAATTACACGAGGGCGGCTGCATGAATCAGAGCAGAGGGGCCTGATTATCTGTTGAAGCAAATGATTGTGGCCTGAATCCCATTAAAATGATGATGTCATAGAAAGGAGCCTTTGGAACCCCTTAAAGGGCACATATACCATTAATATATAAAGTTAGGGCTCCCATGCATGGCTGCTTTAACTGCACATATGGAAAACTAATAAATAAATAAAGGATTTCTCCACCCCTGGGGTCCTTAAGGACATTCCTGAATTTGAGAAAAGATAATGGTGCATATAGAGAGTGCTCTTTCAGATCAGAATGCCATTACCTGCATAGAGAGCCACAAATCAATAGCCAGGGCAGCCAACTGAAGGCCTACTTGAGATATAATGCGGCTCCCATTATAAGGATTTTTAGGGAAAGTGGGGCCCTTGACAGTCTTTTCAGGGACAGAAAAAAAATGAGCTAGTATTTGTATCTAAACAAAGGGGAAATATGTGCCGTCAGGAGAAATAATTATGATATTGCAACCAAAAGTATCATTTTTGCACGTCCAATGAATTTTATAAATAAATAAAATCTTTTTTTATCTGGGTGCATACAAGAAATATAATCCCTGACCAGACTGGCTACCCACAATGGTAACTGGGTGACGGGGGAGGCAGGCAGAGCTCTGGGTTTTGTCCTAGTGTCCCGCTGGCTGAGTCAAACCTGGTCCCACTGCTGAGCCATTGCCACTACCCACTCCCACTGCACCATCTTTAATTTTGCTTTAATCTTTACAAAAGTGTGGGCAGGTTGGGGTCAGGGCCCACCCGGATTCATTTCCGATATCCCAGTGGTCCAGTCTGAGTCTATGCGAATTTACTTGGGTGTCTGTTCAGAATCTGTGATATCATTAGGACGTGTCGGGTTGTTTTGACCTAAAACACACCAGTGGTGTAACTAGGGCCCCAAAGCAAATACAATTTAGGGCCACAAAATAGTTGACCTACTGGGATGTGGAAATTTCTCATTCATTTCTGAATTTCTCAATGATTTTAGTTCCGCCCCTGCTGAAACCAGAAAATATAGCAAAATGGCAACATTTCACCACAATGCATTGGAGTCAACAGGAAGATGAAATGTCAATGTGGTGTTTTAGCTCTGCAATAGCATATACATGCCCTACAAAGGGTGGGCTGGGAAGGGCTCCGATTTCATTGGCTCATGTGGAAGGCAAGGAGCACATTATTATGATGTCTGTGTTTTTTTACAGAAAAACAGACAATTTTTGGGGGCAAAACAATGCATAGTGAAATTCTAGTACAGATTTATTAAAATGTTTGCCTCTGTGGAGACTGTAAAACTGTCCTGTACAAAAAGATCTGCTGTCCCTATTGCTTGTATTGCTAATTGCAATGGTTTTATACCATCAGTTATAAGTACTTTAGATATGCATTGGGGTAGAGTCCTGCGGGGAACCAATTTTTGAAATATAGATAAGACCCACAATCCAACCTGCGACCCACAGACCTGCATCTATACCCGCACCTAGAAATCCTACCCGCAACCCACAGGGTACCCACTTTTCTTGTGGGTAACCCATGGGTACCTGACACGCTGCAGAACTCTACATTGGGCTAATCTAGTTAGCAGATTATACATGTTGGGCTCTCTATACAAACCAACCAGATTTTAAAGCTTTACAATAAAACCAATGAGACTGGGAGGAGGATACAAAGGTCCAGGGCTGTAGATGGGATGTATATATAATGTACATGAATAATTAATTTGTGACTACTACAGATCGGAATAATTTTGTACAATCTAAAAGTTTCCATCCTCCTGGGTTATTGACCGGCCTACCAAAAAGTCAATTCTTAAGGGTACGCCGGATAACCTCAAATGATGCACTTTATGATATAGAGGCAGAAAAATTATGTCTAAATTTATAGAGAAGGGTATGATGTGGCATCACTTAGGTTAATTAATGAGCAAGTGAAAGCTATGCCAAGAGAAGAATTGTTAAAGAAAAGAAAAAGGGAAAATAAAAAATGTCAGCAATCTGTATTTGTAACTACTTTTGATAATAATGCCGGACTGATTAAAAAAACTGTGTTAAAATATTGGGGCGTTTTGAAGGCGGATTCCAAATTTGGGAAACTGTTCAATAACCCCCCGATATTTTCTTACAGAAAAGGAAAAACTGTAGGCGAGTTGGTAAAATCAAGAGTAACTTGCAGGAAGATGAATAGTGAATTAATAGAGAAGGGAGGTACTTACCCATGTGTTAATTGTAGCCATTGTAATGGCATTATACATGGGGCCACTGTAATACACCCACATAACGGCTCAAAAATGCCTATCAAAGGGACCTTTGATTGTACCAGTAAAAATGTGGTTTATTATATAAAATGCCCCTGTGGACTAGGCTATGTAGGCCAGACCAGTCGTGCAGTATGGGTACGATTGAATGAACATAAATCCACTATACGTAACCATAAACCCCCTGTCTCCATGGTGTTGGAAAAAGGAAAAGAAAAAGAACCGGTTAAAAAATTGAGAAAAGAAAAAGGAGAAAAAAGAGAAACAACATTAGCTAAACATTTTTTTTAATGTGGCCACCAAGTTTCGCAAATGAGGTGACAAATACTGGAACAGGTGAAAGGAAGGGAAGATCATGATATAAAAAGACGTTTATTACAAAGGGAGTGTTACTGGATCTGGGATTTAAAAACGAAATACCCTAGAGCAGTGCTGTCCAACTTCTGTTGTACCGAGGGCCGGAATTTTTCCGACCTACGTGGTGGAGGACCGATAATGGAAGCCAGTTTTGACCACTCCCCTTTTTGAAAAAGCACCCACTTGAAACCACACCCATGTTATCACATGACCATACCCATATTAATGGTTGTAGTACAGCAAAAACCTGCCATACTCTGCCTGCCCTACCCTGCCTGTGTGTGCCATACTCTGCCTTCCCTACCCTGCCTGTGTGTGCCATACTCTGCCTTCCCTACCCTGCCTGTGTGTGCCATACTCTGCCTTCCCTACCCTGCCTGTGTGCCATACTTGGCTGGTTTGTGCCATACTTGGCCTGTGTGTGCCATACTCTGCCTGCCCTACCCTGCCTGTGTGTGCCATACTCTGCCTTCCCTACCCTGCCTGCATGGGCCATACTTTCACTGTGTTTGCCATTCTTGACTGGTTTGTGCCATACTTGGCCTGTGTGTGCCATACTCTGCCTGTGTGTGCCATACTCTGCCTTCCCTACCCTGCCTGTGTGTGCCATACTCTGCTTGCCCTATGATGCCTGTGTGTATGGCACACACAGGCAGCCTACTGTGACACAATGCTGGCACTGCTCCAACAGTCTGCACAATAACTATATATTAAAAAACTTTTTAATTGCAGTACCACCTCAGTATATGTTCTTTTTGTAGTGTGCAGGGTGTATTTGTGGGTTTCTACTGCTCCTGAGGTGTGAACAGGGGAACAATATGGGTGATTACAGCCTGAGCCTGAGGTGTGAACACTGCAGGGGTTGAACAATGCAGAGATTAAAAGGTGTGAAAAACACAGGGGATTACATATTTAAACAATACAGGGGGTTTACAGCCTGAATCTGAGGTGAGAACCATGCAGGGGGGCAGTTAATCACAGTACTGATACCATTTAAAGCTTACACAAGAGTAAGCCATCAAAGCAGCCAGACAGGTGGGGGGCCACACAGAGGGGGGTCGCGGGCCGCCAGTTGGACAGCACTGCCCTAGAGGGTTAAATGAGGAGTGCATTATGTCCTGCTTCCTATAGACTATGTTGGTAGTATGTTCAGTGAATCATATATAAAAATATTTCTCCCTGCAGATAATTTATTATACATGTGAGGAAGCTGCAGAGCTACAATGACAGGGAATCCTTTCTTGCTTCAGGGTGAGTCTGATTTTTGATCTTGTAACCTTGCGTTAGTTTTGGAAACAAAATTTAGGATTGGTTACACTGTTAAAAGGTTATAAGGTTAAATTGAGACTATGTAACAATAATGAATGTTAAGGACATAGGAAACTGTTTAAAGGGATAATGTTTTTAATAAGATTGATGGAGTATGTTTTTATGGATTTTTATGTATTCATTTTTGCAGATCTATACCCATTGTTTGAATTATGCCTTGCTTATGGAGGTTTCACTTATGGACACTGAATACTGGGAAGGATGGTTAATTCTGTATAATATAATTCATCAAAGTTTTTGTGAATCATGTATTGCACAATTTTGATAAAGTTTTTTAGAGTGTTTTAAAGGTTAATATATCAACCAAACAATCACATATGTTAATGTTGTGACTATTTAATCATGTGCACTGCTGTGTGTCTGTATGCCTGACGAAGGTGTACGCCCCAGAAACGTTGCATTTTGAATAAACACGCAAGGGCTAAGCCCTGCTTGCACCTTACTTGCTGTGCTGGCTGAAATACTTTGACCAGACTGTGTGGAGAGTGCCGACTCTCTAGGCTGTGCACCAAGTAGTAATTCTCTGGAGGAGGTAAGGGTGTGCTGGTGTAAATATTTTTCCCAATGTATAGGGATGGGGTCAGGCTGGTCCTGCTGGAGACTACTCAGTGGCTACTTTTATGTGAATTTTACTTGCAGATTGGATACACGGGTCTGACCGCAGTAGCTGAGGTAAACATGAGAAATTCCAAGTGGCCTAAGGCATCATAAAAGGCAAATGTGGGGCCCCACACATGAAATGATTGTCTGCTGATTCCACTGAAAGTAATGGAATGACCTGGTCACTCTATGGGGCTGATTTACTAACCCACGAATCCGACCCGAATTGGAAAAGTTCCGACTTGAAAACGAACATTTTGCGACTTTTTCGTATGTTTTGCGATTTTTTCGGATTCTGTACGAATTTTTCGTTACCAATATGATTTTTGCGTAAAAACGCGAGTTTTTCGTATCCATTACGAAAGTTGCGTAAAAAGTTGCGCATTTTTCGTAGCGTTAAAACTTACGCGAAAAGTTGCGCATTTTTCGCGTAAGTTTTAACGCTACGAAAAATGCGCAACTTTTTACGCAACTTTCGTAATGGATAGGAAAACTCGCGTTTTTACGCAAAAATCGTATTGGTAACGAAAAATTCGTAAAGAATCCGAAAAAATCGCAAAACATACGAAAAAATCGCAAAATACCGATCATTACGAAAAAAACGCAATCGGACTCCATTCGACCCGTTCGTGGGTAAGTAAATCAGCCCCTATGTGTGTGTTCTCCCTTTCTTTTATTTTATTAACGGTTTATTGGGTAACTTTTCATTGGCCTTCGGAACCCTTCCGGGACACAGGTCTTACATATAAAAAAAAATAATCATAATAAAAATCATGGATGCATACTATTTAAAAGAGCTCCACTTAGTAATGTAGGTGTTAGGAATAGAATCAAACCTATGGTATAACAAGTGACCTTTATCTGCTGACCTGATTAATGATATTGCATATACATGGGCGAATATATAAGGGTGTATTATAGCTGCTTGGCTAACTTGCCTGCTACATAGACACGCTCATAGCTTGCATGCTGAATTCATTATGCTCATTGGCGACCCATTATGGTATAACAGGCAATGGGCAATTCAGGAAGTGCATTGGTGCAATAAGTGTATGCTCTCTCATTTCTGCACAATAACAACATATAATAATAACAATCATTCATTAAGAGGGCAAAGGACTGCTAGATGCTTCTTATTTGCCATTATGTATGCTTACACTGGAAAATGATGGTTAATGTAGACTGGTGCCCACAGATAAAGGGTAAATGGCAGCAGGTTTATATGATACTCGCTATTGCACAGTAATTTGTATTTCCTGGTTATCATGTGGTTGGTCTTCTTCCTTCTGTTAAGAAAAGAAATATCTGCATTAATTTGCCCCTTTATCACTGAAGTACCAACTACCTGAGGGCATCAAGGCTTAGACTCCTCTATAATGAAACAATGTAATCCTTTGGGAAAGGACAGATCCAGAAAGATGAGAAATTATAAATATGACACCCACAATCAGGGCCAGAAATAGGGGTAGGCAGAAGAGGAAGGTGCATAGGGGTTAGGGGGTGGGAAGCTAGGCATCTCTCTCATCTGTCACCTCCCCCTAGTCTTGGCCCCACCCAAAGCTTCTGGCTGTCCCTGCCGGCCTGGCCCGGCACTGCCCACAACTTGGTTAGTGATCCAGAGTCATCCTGGCTGTGTCTGTCACACCCCTAGCTCCCATCTCCTGGTATAGACCACATTAGGCTGTGTAATAACTGTCTATCTCAGGTGGCAAGGATAGGGCTGTGTCCCCCTGAAGACTTTTTGTGTGGGGGGTGGTGCCAGTTAGACCACTGTATATGTGACCACTTAAGGCTTAGTCGAGCCCTGTACTTTACACCCAACATAATTCAGTTCCAGTTTTTTCCCACAGGGAAGGGGAAGACACAAAGTGGATTGACCACTTTCTTTTGCCTACGGATTTTGACCCAGGTGGAAAAAGGTGGATCCGCTGTAGCATGCTAATTCCCATAGCTAAGGGTTGCCACCTTTTCAATACAATGGGTCTGGGCAGGGAGATGGGGTGGTGATGTTTTAGGGGGACATGGTGATGCCAGGGGTGATGTGTTGTAAGTGGGTTGGTGATGTTTGAGGGGGAAGGGGGTGATTGGCTGATCGCTGCATCATTTTGAAAATCCAGGCAGCCTGGTTTTTGCAACCCTACTATACCAATTATCAACATGTCGATGGCCAGTGTAGAGCTCCACAGAACAGATTTTGTTGCAATAATGCATACTGTGCAACCGATTTGTTGCCCTTTCCCATAGCTGTGTTACTGGGTAAAGAGAAAGGCCACAGAGCAGGGTAAGTTACTGTTACCTGGAGAGAGAATGGGCAGTTAGGATGCAGAACATGCTCCTCTTATGAGAGTCCAGAGGGGGCTTTGTATTTTACTGCACTGGGAACTAAAGTATCGTCCTTTCTGCACCGCTGATTAAATCACAAAATTCCCCAATGAATATCTCTTCCTATAGCCAGGGGAGGCTGTGCCGATTCCAGCACCCTAAATGATGCCGTATCCATCCCACTGTAAGAACAACTGCTCAGTGTGGGTTAATTCCAAAAAAATATTGACTGTGAGTTCTACTCCTATAGAGATTCATCTGCCTTCCCCATCCCAAGGTTTAATTGCCGCTCTCCTCCAAGTTCGTTAATCGAGTAAAATCAGACGGCTGATTAAACCACTCCAACACCCTCAGATGGAGCATATCATTACCGTACTTTGTTACACAAAGAATTCTAGAGCCTACTGAAGTTTATCCGCGTACATTTTTGTCTCAGGTTTTTTCTCCTTTTATCTATACAACATGGGCCGGCTAAAAAGTTCCATTTATGTGAAAATCTACCTCAACAATGGAGGGTCCCAAACTGTGGAGCTAGGCGAAGACACACAGAGCTACTAGTAGCAGCTACTTGTCATAGCTACTAAAATAGATAATGCTGATTATTTACTGATTTAGCAGAGGTAGTTCTCAGTATTGTCTATGGCAGGGTATTTTCTGGCATTTAGTAGCGGTGACAAGTAGGTGCTACTAAGTAGATCCATGTGTCTAGTGTAAAGTCACTGACTAACTAGGAGGTTGAAAAGCAGGAAAGTAGAGTTCTGGCTATTATGTTAGACATCTGCTCACTCCAGCCTTTATAGATTAAATTTTTGCCTAACTAACTATATTGAAAACATTTTTTATTTTGCACAGTCTATCCATTTTACCCAGTTCTACCTCCTTATTCTGTCTGTATGTGGAGACCGAGATATGGCTAATATAGAGAATGGATGCTGTAAAGAACTCTAGGTTGTGGGGAGGGTAATGCACACGTGCTTCAGTACACATATTAGCCATACACAAGCTTCCCATAGATGGGCCCCATGGTAGTGGTTGTACAGAGAGCCTATCAGGAAATTAGCAATGCAATACTGGCGGAAACCACCCCTGCATGGAGCTCAGCCTCGAGTAAACCTGGCTAAATCTGTCATCTTCCTATATATTCCACTTATCTTTCAGGAGTCGGAAAAAATTGGAAAATCATCACTTTTTTGCTATTAATTCGAGGCTACATTGCCAGCCTCAGCAACTATATATATAGCCCTAGCCAGCTGGAGTCAGAACTTTCAAGATTATGGGCTAAAGTTAATATTCTCCGAGGTCTTATGGGAGATGGAGGGGAAGAAATTGGCTATTGAGTGGCTGCAAGCGCAGCTGATATTGTAACTGGAGCACCAGTCAGGCAAGAGATAAGGCACTTCGGATCGCCCTGGCTGTTTATCAGGGAGCGTTCTGTTACACACACACACAAACGGAATGAGGCAATTACACACAGACGCAAAAAAAACCCTTGCACCAGAGGAAGGACAGATATCCAAGGGGCATATATTATATGGGATTCTAATATGGCCAAACTGAAAATACATTTTGCTCATATGGCCATTTTAACAGCCAACGTTTAAAGGGGAACACCACCCAAACATACGTTTCTTTACTATACAAAGAACATGTCATTTTCGTCTGCTTTCCAATAATCATTCATTAACTAACAGTGATTTTACAGTTACGCATCAATGTAATTGCTATTAAACCCACCTGTTTATATACCCTGCACTTCTGGTTCTGACTCCTGAAACAATGAAAAACAACTGCAGCAAAGCCAGACGATTTCTGTTCCATTGCATCAGGAGTCGGAACTAGAGAACAGAAAGGGACTGAAAGTATATTTGGAAACGGCTAAGAATTATATTTTCTATAAAAAACATTTTCTTTCCTCTGTTGACATAAAAGGATGGGCAGTGATACAAATAGGGGTGTAGCAGTGATGTTGTAGGGACCCATAGGGTTAAGCTCCCTATGGTTTTATCCCCTACCTCTTCACACCTTTATTGTTATTGGGTAATAGCCCCTGTACTTAAGTTACAGTTCTAACACTATCCCTTATAGGTTTATACAGGTTGACCACTCCCCCTGCAGACTGATAAAGTGTCTAGCAGGAGGGTGTGACTTCCTCTTTTGGCTGCATGCTGTGTCCCAAGCAGAGCTCCATCTGAGCCTGGGTGCAGCAAGGCCCCAGTAACACTACTGGAACAACTAAAATCGGGGACAGGGCCCTGTGAATGAGGATAAGTAAGCACAGCAGAATATTGTAATAGCACCCTCTAGGAGGTGTGAGATCAGTCAGACTTATTTAGCAAGGGCAGTCTTGGCCCCATCTAGAATAATAGGAAAAGAGTAGTCTTCCTACCAGGCCTTTATTGCCTCATCATAGGGACACAGAAGTGCTAGGGACTTAGGTTAGCAAATATGCCTTGCCCATACCTCTTGATGAGACGGGACTATGCCGGTGAGCTGCCTCTGCCTATCACTCTGTTGGTGTTTTACCTACCCAACCTCTTGATGAGAAGGGACAACTAGGGAAACATCATATTCTACCTGTTGATCATCATATCAATTGTACTTCTGTATGCTGTTCTACCACAACATCTGAGTGAGTATATTACATAACCCTGAAGATACAACTTGTCTTGGACAATAAAGCAAGAGCTCCTGGCTTCCTATTACTTAACACACTACACAGTACCAGTGGGAGTTGTAGTACAACTACTTTGTGCAGGCATCCTTCCACTTAGCGAAGGCCCACTCCTTTGAAAGGGGGTCGCATGTAACACATGCTCTACCATATTCTAGTCTGGATTAACCCCTTATAAGCCAAACAAGTGCTTTGCACCTATATTTGCACTTTGTGCCTTGCCCACAGATAGGGTTGCCACCTTTCTGTATTAAAAATTCCAGCTGCACTTAGAGGGTGGGGCCTAGGAGGGGGGTGGGTGGATCAGTGATGTAAAGAGAGGCGGAGAGTTGACATAAAGAGGAGGAGCGGTGATGCAAAGGAGGTGGAGCATTGATGTAAAGAGGGGTGGAGAATTGATATAAAGAGATGGGGGGGTGATGCAAAGGGGGTGGAGCAGTGATGTAAAAAGGGGTGGAGAGTTGACATAAAGAGGAGGGACGGTGATACAAATAGGGGTGGAGCAGTGATATATAGAGAGGTGGAAAGTTGATATAAAGAGGAGGAGTGGTGATGCAAAGGAGGTGGAGCACTGATGTAAAGAGGGGCGGAGAATTAATATAAAGAGGAGGGGCGGTGATGCAAAGGGGGTGGAGCAGTGATGTAAAGAGAGGCGGATAGTTGACATAAAGAGGAGGGGCATTGATGTAAAGAGAGGCGGAGAGCTGACACAAAGAGGAGGGGCAGTAATGCAAAAGGGTGGAGCAGTGACGTAAAGAGAGGTGGAGAGTTGACATAAAGAGGAGGGGCAGTGATGCAAATGGGGTGGAGCAGTGATGTAAATGGCAGATCAGAATTTTCTTGAGTATTGGAGAAAGGCCAAAGCCAAAGGCCAAAATGCAGATTGGGGGCAGAATAACAGGGAATTACAAATTCACCAACAGATACCACCATAGCTGCTGTTTTACTGACTAAATTGGAGAAACACTGGCAAGGTGGCTACCCATGAATGGTAAATGATGCTTCATAGGTGCAAGCAGTTTAGATTGTGGATTTTCCTTTGTGCATTCAGTGCACTTTAGCACACACTGCTGCCCCCACAATTAGTAAGGGTGAAGACACGCGGAACTACTAGTAGCAGCTACTTGTCACGGCTACTTAAATAGAAAATGCTGTTCATTTCCTGATGATTGTCTCTACGTGTGTTTTAGCAGAGGCAATTCTCAATATTATGAGGCAATTCTCAATATTGTGAGGCAATTCTCAATATTGTCGACGGCAGGGTGTTTTCTGCTGTTTAGTAGCCGTGACAAGTAGCTGCTACTAAGTAGCTCTGTGTGTCTTTACCCTAAAAGGAAACCTAGAGACTGTATTTGTGCTCCCAGGTGTATACATTGTGTATTCCAGCTCACAGCGGCGTGTTGCGATTGTTAGAATAGAAAGCCTCGGAGCGGCTTACTGTGCTAGGGATTATTTAAAGGAGAAACCGAGAGGGGGGAAAGAAAAGGTAGCCTGAGCAACAAAAGGGAAATTGGGAAAGAAATAGGGAGAAAGAAGATGAAGGAAAGGGGGGCGAAACGGAAGGAGGGGTTGAGGGCACCTTTGCCGTTTCCATCCTGCTTTTCTCAGCTCTAATTAGGAATAAGCTCAGCAGCGCGAAGCAGCGATGAATTAATTCAGCCTCGTTTGCTCCTTTACAAACAAATAGGTTCTCTCCGCAGTGCACTGAGAGAAAAAGACAGGCAGAAAGAACTTTATTTCCCTGTATATCCATACCGCAAGTTCCAATCATTTCAGCATGAACCAAACAACCTTGTGTTTGAACACTAGCAGCAAACCCCCCCCAATAACGAAATGTCATATCCTTAGCATTGTGCATACAGTGTACGTGACTGTGTGCCGTTCTGCAGGCACCCCATTAGCAGCCACACAGCAATGCTTCCCAAGCAGCATTTGCACAATAAAAAATACTATAGCTTTTGGGGCAACGGTCACCTTAGTTATCTATGGGGGGGTGAGATATTTTTTTTAAAACCCTAATGATGTTATTAAATAAAATTTCTGACCACAGTAGCTTTAACGCTTAAGGAGATCTAAGCATTAAGGAGATCTACAATCTGAGCCATAAAGAGCGAAAGAACTGCAGCTTTTGAGAGAGAGAGAGAGAGAGAGAGGGGAGACCGAACCATTAACATTTTCCCCAAAACCTCTTTACTTTCCAGGTATAAACAGGCCCGGATTTGTGGCAAGGCCACAAAGGCCCAGGCCTAGGGAAGCACAAATTTTGGTGGGGGCCCGAATGGGGTACCGCCTTGGGGCGCCCATATAACAAATCCGGCACTGGGTACAAATATATGATGTTAGTGAACCATAAAGGGATTACATTCAAGAGAATACTATTAATGTTTAGAAGTACTATATCTGTATTCTTGTGGAGATTGAAAAGCTTGTTCTTATTCGCTGGGATAATGTACTATGACTGATAAACTGCAGGGTGTTACTTCAAATAACGATGTTAAAAATCAGTTTTTCTAATAAAATACCCAATTTGAAACTGGCTGTGGGTTTTATATTATGGCATTGAGTTGATTAATACAGTAGTTACCCTTAGATGGTACCAAGAGTGGGAGGTGCCATATTGTTTCCCTTAGACAGTACAGTATGAGGGTTCAGCTTATTGTGTGCCCAGAACATTCCTTCTCTGTATATTTATACATATGGGAGGGAGGTGCCATATTGTTTCCCTTAGACAGTAAATTATGGGGGTACAGCTTATTGTGTGCCCAGAACATTCCTTCTCTGTATATTTGTATTTATACATATGGGAGAGAGGTGCCATATTGTTTCCCTTAGAAAGTACATTATGGGAGTACAGCTTATTGTGTGCCCAGAACATTCCTTCTCTGTTTATTTGTATTTATACATATTGGAGGGAGGTGCCATATTGTTTCTTTTAGACAGTACAGTATGAGGGTACAGCTTATTGTGTGCCCAGAACATTCCTTCTCTGTATATTTGTATTTATACATATGGGAGGAAGGTGCCATGTTGTTTCCCTTAGACAGTGCAATATAAAGGTACAGTTTATTGTGTGCCCAGAACATTCCTTCTCTGTATATTTGTATTTATACATATGGGAGGGAGGTGCCATATTGTTTCTCTTAGACAGTACAGTATGGGGATGCAGCTTATTGTGTGCCCAAAACATTCCTTCTCTGTATATTTGTATTTATACATATAGCTGGGATCTGCCATACAGCATTCTCCATTGACATCATTAGAACCTCACCATCTGTTTTTGTCCACAAGCTATGTGAATATTTAGATGTCAATGAAGAACGTCTCAGCTAATGCAATCAATAATGCAGCTCCCATTCAATTGCATAAATGCAAATATGTGCTTAATCCCAGTGTAATTAAGGTGCGAGGTGCAAAATATCCAATGCACATTCCAGGCACAGGCAGAGCTATGATATGAAATTCCCAAATTGGATGTGGCCAAATAGTGCAACATCATTTAAGTTTTTGTAAACAAATCAAATGGGATTATTAAAAAGAGGTATTACTGCAACTGCGCTGAGCCTTAAGTTTTTATAGAGCAGGGATAGTCTGTACTATCTGTACTGGGCTGACTTCTAAATGTTGTTCATATTAGTGACGATTCTTGATTTTCTGAGTCTGCACTTCATGTCCTCTTCATGTGGAAGTTTACATGACTGGAGGTCTTGCCCATTAATCTTCATAGGTCATGATCTCAGGCTGAGGCTGACGTTCAGCCCCACCTTTCTGGTACAAGTGATCTATCTTCTCTTGCATATGGCGGTTATTATGAGACTGCAAGACTTTATCGTTGACTTCCATAATTTTGCTGCTTTTAGCATCTCACAAACATTATGAAGGTTTATAGTTCGTTTGGATGGTTTTCCATAGGAGGTGATGAGATTGTTGGTCATGTTGATGGTGTCTTATCAAAAATTTTATCCTACAGATGGAGAACAATCTATTTTATGCAGGTGGGTCACCATGTCCATCAAGTCACTCCATAAAAATTTTCTTAGTGCAATGAATGCTGTAACACGATGAGTTGTCTTGGTTACAAATTTTGGGCAATTGGCTTCATCATTTTTACAAGTGGAAATAAGCCTTCCACTAATACTATTCAGTGTTACTACTACGATGCTCTAAGACAGTGATTCCCAACCAGTGGTTCATGAGTAAAATGTTGTTCACCACCCCCTGGGATGTTGCTCCCAGTGGCCTAAAAAACAAGTGCTCATTTTTGACATGGAGGCAAGTTTTGAAGGCATAAAGACCATGGGTACTACAAAACAGAGCCTCCTGTGGTCTACCAGTCCATATTGGGCTGCCAAATAACCAATCACAGCCTTTATTAGTCACCCCCTAGGAACTTTTATCATGCTTGTGTTGCTCACAATATGAAAAAAAAGTTTTTAGTTCTAATTTGTGGGTCCCTTTTTAAAAGTTAGATGTTGGGGCATATGAGAAGATTATATATAAATAAATAGGAGAGGTGTTCTTGGAGGGTGCAAATAGGTTTACCCTGCAGTCAACAACATAGTGAAGTCCCAAAGAGTAGTAGTTCTAGTTAGGAAGGACAGGGAGAACAGGTAGGGAAGAATAATAAGAGTTACACTTTAGGGCTCATTTATAATTGGGAAGGCAATTTGTGAAGTGCCACAAATGGGTGCAATCTACCATTTTTTTGTTCTTGGCCTTCCTCTATGCTTGAATAGCAACAGGTCTATGTCAGTGAACCCTAACGTCTGACCAATATGTTGCTCCCCACCCCCCTTGATGTTGCTCCCAGTAACCTCAAAGTAGGTGCAATTTTTAAATCTCTAGCTTGGAGTCAAGTTTTGAAAGCACAGAGACAGTTTTACTAGCAGATTTTCCTGAAGGCCAGCAGTTCACATGGGGCTACCAAATAGCCAATAACAGTCCTTATTTAGCATCCCTAAAGAACTTTTTTTCATGATTTTTTTAATGGTTGTGTGGGCTAGGGAGTAAAAAAGTCATAATTTGTGGGGTCCAAAAAAGGGAATGGCATAAATGAACCAATGGTATGGTATAAATGAACCCTTTTTAAGAGCTTGATGGGAGATATGAGAAGATCATAGTAACATAGTAACATAGTAAGTTGGGTTGAAAAAAGACATACGTCCATCAAGTTCAACCATAATGCCTATATATAACCTGCCTAACTACTAGTTGATCCAGAGGAAGGCAAAAAACCCCATCTGAAGCCTCTATAATTTGCCACAGAGGGGAAAAAATTCCTTCCTGACTCCAAGATGGCAATCGGACCAGTCCCTGGATCAACTAGTACTAAGAGCTATCTCCCATAACCCTGTATTCCCTCACTTGCTAAGAATCCATCCAGCCCCTTCTTAAAGTTATATAATGTATCAGCCACCACGACTGATTCAGGGAGGGAATTCCACAACTTCACAGCTCTCACAGTAAAAAATCCTTTCCGAATGTTTAAATGGAACCTCCCTTCTTCTAAACGGAGTGGGTGCCCTCGTGTCCGTTGGAAGGACCTACTGGTAAATAAAACATTAGAAAGGTTATTATATGATCCCTTTATATATTTATACATAGTTATCATGTCACCTCTTAAGCGCCTCTTCTCCAGTGTAAACAGACCCAACTTGGCCAGTCTTTCTTCATAACTGAGACTTTCCATACCCTTTACCAGCTTAGTTGCCCTTCTCTGGACCCTCTCTAACTCAGTAATGTCCCGTTTGAGCACTGGAGACCAAAACTGAACAGCATATTCTAGATGGGGCCTTACCAGCGCTCTGTAAAGGGGAAGAATAACCCCCTCCTCCCGTGAATCTATACCCCTTTTAATACAGCTCAAAACCTTGTTTGCCCTTGCAGCTGCTGCCTGGCATTGCTTGCTACAGCCAAGTTTATTATCTACAAGGACTCCAAGGTCCTTCTCCATTATGGATTTGCCTAGTGCAGTCCCATTAAGGGTATACGGGGCTTGCATATTTTTACATCCCAGGTGCATGACCTTACATTTATCCACATTAAATCTCATCTGCCACTTAGCTGCCCAGATTGCCAGTTGGTCACGATCCTGCTGCAGGGATGTCACATCCTGGATAGAATTGACTGGTCTGCAGAGTTTTGTGTCATCTGCAAACACTGATACATTACTCATAATACCCTCCCCTAAGTCATTTATGAACAAATTAAACAAAAGTGGACCCAGTACAGAACCCTGAGGGACCCCACTGAGGACTTTATTCCAAGTAGAGAATGTGCCATTAACAACCACCCTCTGTACCCGATCCTGTAGCCAGTTTTCTATCCATGTGCAAACGGCTTCACTAAGACCAATAGACCTTAGTTTAGAAAGCAGTCGTTTGTGGGGAACGGTATCAAATGCTTTGGCAAAATCCAAATAGATTATATCTACTGCATCCCCACTGTCCAGCTTCTTACTTACCTCATCATAAAAAGCAATTAAATTGGTCTGACATGACCTGTCCTTCATAAAGCCATGCTGATTACTGCTCATAACGGCATTCTCCACTACATAATTTTGAATGTGATCCCTTAACAAGCCTTCAAATAACTTGCCCACCACGGATGTCAAACTTACAGGCCTATAATTGCCAGGCTGAGATCTTACTCCCTTTTTAAATATGGGAATGACATTCGCCTTCTTCCAATCCCTAGGTACCATACCTGATGAAAGAGAGTCTGAGAATATCAGAAACAAGGGCCACTGCAATTCTGCCCCTAGCTCTCTCAGTACCCGAGGGTGTATTCCATCTGGCCCAGGTGCCGTGTTTACATTTATCGTGTGTAACCCTTTAAGCACCATATCCTGTGCCAACCACTGTGTAGTTGGAGCTGAGGCAACATTGCAGCTATTGGGTGGGACTTGGCCCACTGGCTCCTCTACTGTATACACAGAAGAAAAGAACTGGTTAAGCACATCTGCCTTTTCTGTATCCGCTGTAACCATATTGTTACTATAACTCAATGGGGCCACACCCTCAACCTGCATCTTTTTACTATTAATATACTTAAAAAACTTTTTGGGGTTAGTCTTGGCCTCGGCCGCGATGCGCTCCTCATTTTCTATCTTTGCCTTCCGGATTGCTGTTTTACAACACTTGTTATAGTGTTTATAATCATTAAACGCATCTACTGTCCCCTCTGACTTATATTTCTTAAAAGCTTTCCTTTTTCTCCCTATTAACTTCTTTACCTCAGAGTTAAGCCACATAGGTTGATTCTTAACACTTCTACTTTTTCTTATTAATGGAATAAATTGAGAGCAGTAATGATTTAATATCATTTTAAATGACAACCATTTCTGCTCTGTGTTTTTATCAGAAAACATAATGCCCCAATCTATGCCCTGAAGCGCTGCCCTTAAGGAGCTAAAATTTGCCTTCCTAAAATTCATTGTCTTTGTTGCCCCCGTGTAAATTTGTTTCCTGCACCAAACATTAAATGAAATAACATTATGGTCACTATTACCCAGGGGTTCAACCACTTGCACATTTGCTATACGTTCTGGGTCATTAGAGATCACTAGATCTAGTATAGCATGGTTCCTGGTTGGCTCCTCAACAACTTGTGACATAAAGTTGTCATGCAGCAAGTTTATAAACTTGTTCCCATTTACTGTCCTGGCAGTACTATTGCCCCAGTCAATATCAGGGTAATTAAAATCCCCCATTATTATCACTTGCCCCAAACTAGCAGCCTTTTCTATTTGCAACAGGAGCTGGGCCTCCTCCTCTTCGCTTACATTAGGGGGTCTATAGCATACCCCTACAATTAGTTTGGTAGATTCTTTACTATCTGTGAGAAGCTCAACCCATAAGGATTCAGCTCCCTCTGTTAACCCCACCACTTCCTCCCTAATATTTGCTTTTAATTCCTGCTTAATGAACAGACACACTCCTCCTCCTTTTCTATTGCCCCTGTCCCTCCGAAAAAACAATGTATACCCCCCAATATTAACTGCCCAGTCATGAGACTCATTCAACCAAGTTTCAGCAACTCCAATCACATCATATTTCCGCTCCAACGCCAGTACCTCCAGCTCTCCCATTTTACCAGTCAGACTCCTTGCATTGGTAAACATACATTTAATACTGGTTCCGGCGTGAGAATGACGTGTAAACAACTTATGGGCCTCCCTGCCATTATCAGTATCCCGAAGCAAGTCTCCTCCCCCATTTTCCCTTACTATGCCCACTACCTCATCTATCCTGTCTCCCACAGAATTTCCCGCTGCACCCTCCCCCCCCACTCCTAGTTTAAAATCTCCTCCAACCCTCTAGCCATCTTTTCCCCCAAAGCAGCTGCCCCATCATCATTGAGGTGCAGCCCATCCCTGGCAAAGAGCTTTTAGCCGATTGAGAAATCAGCCCAGTTCTGGAGAAACCCAAAGCCCTCCTCCCTGCACCAATCTCTCAGCCACGCA
The DNA here is from genome assembly GCF_000004195.4 of Xenopus tropicalis. Classification (NCBI taxonomy): domain Eukaryota; kingdom Metazoa; phylum Chordata; class Amphibia; order Anura; family Pipidae; genus Xenopus; species Xenopus tropicalis. The sequence goes on along the minus strand of NC_030684.2, from coordinate 22,015,194 downwards.
TTAATCTCCCTAAGCTCCCGCTGCCTTCTTAATGTTGCTCGTGGCACAGGTAATATCTCTGAGAAAATTACCTTGGAAGTCCTCGCCCTCAACTTTGCACCTAGCTTTTTAAAATCGTTCTTGAGGACTTCCCCCCCTCCTCTAACTTTGTCATTGGTACCTATGTGTACCAAGACCGCCGGGTCTTCCCCAGCCCCTCCCAACAATCTGTCCACTCGTTCCACCACATGCCGAACCCTAGCACCAGGCAAGCAACACACAGTTCGGCATGTAGGGTCTTTGCGACATATTACCCTATCCACCTTTCTAATAATTGAATCCCCTACAACTATAGCCTGCCTTCCCTTCCTAGCACTATTCCCCCCACCTGTATTAGAGGTGCCGGCTCCCAGGGTGCTCTGAGAGTCAGCCCGCTCCATACATGCTAGCTCAGAGCTGTCTTCCCCAGCATCTTCACCTAAAGCGGCAAATCTGTTGGTTTGCACAAGCTGTGAACCAGCCCCCCTACCCTTGTGTCCCCTACTGCCCCTCTTAACTGTTACAAATTTGTCTCCCTCATTAACCTCCACTGTCCCTTCTCCACCCCCCACTACACCGGCCCCTGCCAGTGGTTGCTCAGTGAGCCTCCTGTTCTCCCCCATGTTTGCAGCTGCCCTCAGTGCTGCCAGTTCCCCCCTTAGAGTCTGCACCTCAGATTCCAAGAGGAAAACCCACCTGCATCTCTCACAAGTAAATGCTGCATGGAACTGCTGCTCCAGGACCACATACATGCGACAAGATGCACACTGAGTAACACCAGCATGTAGAAATAATTAGCAGAGGTGTTCTTGGGGGGTGCAAATAGGTTTATCCTGGAGTCAATGACATAGTGGGGTCCCAAAGAGAAGTAGTTTTAGGAGGGAAGAATGGAGAGAACAGGTAGGGAAGAATAATGACAGTAACACCTTAGGGCTCATTTATGATTGGGAAGGCAATGTGTGAAATGGGAGCAAGCTACCATCTTTTTGCTCTTGGCCTTCCTCTCTGCTTGAATAGCAACAGATCTAGGTGGTCCATTTCAGAGAGCAGAGACCCCACTTGGGCTACAGTTGTATGTACCTGCCCTGCAGTGCTGGGGTAATGGATTCAATTGCAGCCAGGGCAATACCTGCTAGCAATTTGTTTGTTCTTTGTGGTGCATGGGTTTTCTCCAGGTTAGGATAATAGGGTAATTCAGTTATAAGCTAATGAGGGACTAATGAGAATGAATACAATCTGTAAAGCTCTGCATGAATATGCTGGCAATATATAAATAAAGCATAATGAAAATAATCTAATTATTATTAATTAGTATGATTTTTAGTTAACCATTTCTTTTTTTTTTTATAGGTTCTTAGTGTGGATTCTGCAAGGACCCAGCTCAGCATCTGCTTTTGCTTCCCACATATCTGCCTGCTCGGAATTATGCAGGCAGGCATGCGAAAGACCCCTTTCATACAGATACCAATTAAACAACACAGAGTGGAAAAAGGACTGGCAGGGCTTGTATTCATCAAGCTGCCTGGAAGGAGCTTGGGCAGGCTGTCCCCCTAGCTGACGGATTAGACATTAGGCAATTAGGTTTGAGACAAAAAAAATCCTCTCTGCAGCCTTCTCTTCATCCATCTGCGAGGCAAAGGCTGCTGTACACAGCTGTGCAGCCCTGAAGACTCGGAGTAACACACACACAAAAAAATTTTTAAAGCGCCTACCCCACGCCTCTCATGTGTTTCAGCACCAGTTTTCAGAATGAGAGGAAAGTCCCCGAAGAGATGACACAATCGCTGCGGATCGGGTTAACTCCTTACACTTTGGGGACCTCCATAAAACCAACCCCTTAATGACTGTGGTAGTTTGGGAGGGGGTGGTTTCTACCACCCCCTCCCAAACTACCACAAGCCTGCTGAAATCATCATCAGCTAATTGAGAGGCGTATGCAAGACCTAATTATAAAAGTACTAAATTAGAGCTTCCTTCACACTTGACATATTCTGTGCCTCCGTGAAAAAGCTCTTCTACCTAGGGTGCATTCTTGAAGACTGTCCGTTCCTCATTATTATCACATATTTATATAGCGCCAACTATCCGGATGTTTTATCCAGATATCTAGCCAATTGGTTAAACAAATAGATGGCCAAATTTCACCATGCAAACCTTATTGTTCACAAGCATGTTGTTGTTACAGGGTGGTGCAAGTCCATGGAGTTCTTGGTCAACTGAGGAGCCATATAACTGTCTTGTACCAGTGATGGTACCTATTGATAGGTTTTCACTCAAGAACTAATAGTAATATTTTGTTAAAACAGAGGGGCAAGTTGAAAAGATCACTGTGAGTCACTGCAATGGGTCCAGCAACCATTGGCTAGAACTTAGCTGTCCTCACCTAATCAAGGAACCATTTTGTGCCATAAGAATGTAATGTTGTAGAGCCAAATGGGAGCTAAAGATATCGTTAAAATGTGCAAAGACGCAACAGAAACGATCATCTGAAAACTGGTTTTGCCATTTCTTGATGACCATTCCAGATGGTTTTATGGCTACTAAAAGCCATGGAATCAAAAGCCACAGAGTTTTGTAATAAAAAATACTCATGGCAACAGCCAATGGTACAGCAAAATCAGATTTTCATTAGCCTTGCATAGTTCCCCCAAGTGGGGGAGGAGCAAGGGATGTTGTCACTGTGATTGGGTTGCCATGGTGCATGATTTGGTCATAATTGGGTTTGGTGGGTCATGGCCGTGATATTAAATACAGTCCTTAATACTGTGATATATAGAAGCCCTGAACCCCTATTATGGGGTGATTTTAAATATCTATCCATATGTTCCTGTCTTCTAACACATCAATCTATCATGTAGTAACTGGTCAGTATGGAAACTACATCCCTAGGATCTCTCAATATAAACTAAATTAAAGAGCAACTTGACAACAAGGGCAATGGTCTATTGACCCAATAATCTGTATCAGTATATTGGAAAGCTGGCTAGAAAATCAAAAGAATGAGGAAGCCCAGACTTTTACTCTATGTGGATCCATAAATCAGATGGTCAGTTGGCTAGAACATTAAACTGGACCAGACAGTGTATGTTCTGTTCTGAGCAGATCTATAGATTTTTAATTACTTCTTGACTGATGGATTAGATAGACAGGGGGCTAGCATCTAAACTGGATAGAGTCAAAGCCTAATCTGTGACTTTAGTCTTGGAGAGATCACATTGTGCAATTTCCCAGGCAGCTATTGTTGGTTTAGTCAGAAGATCAAATCTAGAAAACCCCTAAATGTCCCGATCTCCAAGGATATCAGCAATTAAGTTTTTGTTCAATAATAGCAAAATTAATTTATTATATTGTAGTTTCTTAAAGAAAAGTATATGTGAATCCAGATACTGGAAGGTCAGTTATTTAGGTTTATGGTGATAGTAAACATATCAGATAAGATATATGTCATGGGCACCACAGATGAGATTTATAATGGGAGGACCTTTTCTATTTGTGCTGAAAAATTAGAACCATTGATGATGCCTGTCGGGAGTATATCATCTTCTGTACAATAAGCCTGTAAAATAGGAACCTCATATGAGAGTGTAACTTGAATGCAAAGGAAAGGTTGGGAGGATGGGAAGGGTCAGGTCTGTTGCTACCCCCTCCCACCCCTTGTGAATACAGCAATGCCGAATGCAGGCAGCATTGTATTCATATGGGCAGCGTCAGCTTAGGAGAAAACTGCACCAACATGGGGTAGCTGAGAGACAGCGACCCTCTTCCTTCTTCTGTGAAAAGTCGAACTTGAACAAAAAAGTCGGAAAGTCGGTTATTGTTAGATTTTATGACTTTTCTTCCGATTCAGGTCCACTTCATTGCTGCTAGGGTAAATAAGACCCTAGCAACCAGATAGCTGCTGCAATACTAAACTGGAGCCAAATAACTACAAAACCACAAAAAAATATAAAATGAAGCCCAACTGCAAATTGTTTCAGAATATGGTTATCTAGATTTGAGTGGTTCTCAGCCCAGAGGATATTTACATCATCATACTAAGTGAGGGCATTTTTAAAGGTTGTATATATTATTTTGTGCAAAAATATGATTTTTTTTTGTGGGGAAAAAAACATGATTTCTTCCCCATTTATTATGCATCAAAACTGCGATAAAGTCGAAAGTAAAAAAAGCTGTCGAGGCCATGTAGAAATCAATGGCAAGTGTCCTATTTACATCTGGAAGATCTTTCTTTGATTCGTGGTTTTGAAGTTTTCTGGGTTTCATTTGTGCAACTTGAAAAATGTGCGATTTTTGATTTTCTCTCACTTTTTTTAAACGGCTGTTTTAATTAATCACTTGGAATTCGTAGTTTTAGAGAAAATTAGGGCTTATTTAAAAACACTGGGTAAATTTGCACCTGGGCAGTAACCCATAGCAACCAATCAGAAAAAACTCAGTGGGCCCCGCCGGCCTAGACATGATCCCTGCCAATAGACCCCCGGGCCACCAGTGCCCCTCCCCTTATGCAATAAAAGTAAGTTCAATGTAAATGTGCTAAGGGGAGGGGGCAGGGCCCACTGCAAGTTGTTAGGGGGCGCGGCGGGGACTCTTTGGGGTGTGTGAAGCCCCCGGGGTGGGAGCCCCAGTGGGCCCTGCACCCCCCAGTCCAACCCTGAGTGAAAGCAAAGATTTAATTGGTTGCCATGGGTAACTTTCAAAGTGCAAATTTTGCCCAATATTTATAAATGAGCCCTGATGAATTTGTTCATGGTTTCAAAAACCTCTAAAAACCACAAAAATGAGAAAGTTGATAAATAGGCCTCCCTAAGTTGAATTAAAGGTAAACTTGAATGTAAATTTTCACAACAAAGGAAAAAGGTGCAAAATACTGGGAAAAGGGTATTTTAATTTTAAAAGGTGTGTTTTGTTTTTTTTTATTTCTATAAATGTAGATTTTAGTGGCAGAGGTGGTCGCTTTTAGGTTCTGGATGGTTATGTATTCAGCCGGGGGTCGGGGTGGTCTAATCCTTGCTATAGAGTTCCAACAATGCGTGTGCCCAATGCACTTACACACACACAGGCCGTGTCAACGCTGCGCTGACAACAAACTTATGAATAAATCACTTCAAAAGAACTTTTTTTAAAATTTACAAAATAAAAATGCAGAGGTTTCTATAGGGTGACAAAAGCCCTACGTGTTCCGTGCAAGCAGGTCACTGCTAATCTTTCCAATTGGCTACAATTGTTTGATGTAGAAACCAAACTACAAATAAATGCCCTTTCCATACACATTTATAGCAGGCTGTATGGGCTTACTGGGACTTGGCAGAGATCCTGAGCCGGCGCTAGCAGGCAGCGTGGCGCTCGCATTCATTTGGCGTTCCTCCACCCAGAGCCAGCCGCTAATGTTTTATCTAAATCTCTCCCTCCTTCCCGTAATTTTTATACCTGCTCAATACAGTCATACGCTCGCACAATAGCCGCCCTTGCATCATCTGGAACAGCAAATAATATACTGCGCGCAAATCTATGGCTTATGTACAAAGTGCCTTTCATTCAAATAATGCAGAAAGGGAATGTGTAGGGTTAAAGGCTATTTTGCTTTCACTATAGGGGCACTAGGGGGACCTAGATTTTATTTGGCTCCTGTGATACCTGCATTTCTGCAATAATAATATTTTAATATTTCAAAGGTCTATTAAAAAAAATAATGTAATAATTATCTTTCTATCTATCTGTCTATATCTATCTATATCTATCTATCTATCTATCTATATCTATCTATCCATGTGTGGGTATATCTATCTAATTTAATAATTATCTTTCTATCTATCTGTCTATATCTATCTATATCTATCTATCTATCTATCTATCTATCTATCAAGAGAGAGGAATTTATATATATATTTATCTATCATCTATCCATCTATCTTTCTATCTCTATCTATATATCTATCCATCTATCTCTCTATCTATATCTATATCTATCTATCTATCTATCCATGTGTGGGTATATCTATCTCTATCTATCTATCAAGAGAGAGGCATTTATTAATGAACCTGGTAAGCCCAATACATAAAGGACACCATTAATTTCTGCAATATTAAAATTCTAATACTTCAAGGGTTTGTTAAAAAATTAATTGAAAAAAATCTATTTATCTATCTATCATCTATCTATCTATATATCTATCTATCTATCTATCTATCAAGAGAGAGGAATTTATTAATGAACCTGGTAAGCCCAATACATAGAGGACACCATTAATTTCTGCAATATTAAAATTCTAATACTTAAAGGGTCTGTTAAAAAATTAATTGAAAAAAATCTATTTATCTATCTATCTATCTATCTATCATCTATCTATGTGCCTATCTATCTGTATAGAGAGAGAAAGAGAAAGCCATTCATTTCAATGGCAAAAGGGGCATGGCTATGTGTGCCACATGCATCACTATAGGCTATATAATGGTCTATATAAAGCTTGAGCTTATGTTGAGGCTGGGGTGATTTATGAAGAATTTGTAGCTGTGACTGTGACCTTCCACTACATCTCTTTCCTTCCATTGGAGGGTGACATTGGCATCATTCAGGGACTTAAAATATGCCAGTGGATCAACAACTATGAAAGATGCAGATCTGGCCACCTGGTGTACAAGCAGGGGCAGATTGGGGTGTCCAGGGTCCACTGGGGCTGTCACCTCAGGGGCCAAACCGTGAGGTTCTCAACAGGCCATACCCAACATTGCAACCCCAAACCCCTCCCCATCCTGTGTGTTTTACTTTTACTTCTCTTCTTTGTGGACTATCTGTGGGTTCTATCAAATGCCAGAGGGGTTGCTGTAAGATGCCATAGACAGACACTATTTATTGGGCTGGTGGGGCTGTTTGGGCCTCTGTGTACTTGGAAAGCCAGCGCCTATTTTTAAATCCCATTCCAGACCTGCAGGGGAGGTCAGAGGGATTATCTAGGGTTGCCACCTTTTCATGGACCCCTTGCTGGCCTACGACGTAGAGGCGGTGGGGGGGGACCAAAAGGGCCAGGCCTATGAAGTATTTGGAGTGGAGCTGCTCCACCATTGGGCAAAGGAAAGGGAGAATCAGTTAGAAGGCAGTGAAAAATAGGTATTGGGCAGGATAGAGGGGGGAGTGGGGGCAGAATTGGGGTTGGTCAGGAGGCACAACAAGGGACGGTAAATTTGTAATACCTGCTCTGCTTCTGGCCAGTATTTTACCAGCTAGGCCATAAAATACTGGCTGGATGGCAACCCTAGAAGTGCCCATAGGTCACAGGGGCTGGGGCCCACCAGGTTTTTTCCCAGTGTCCCACTGGCCCAGGTGGCCCCTGTGTACAAGCACTCACAAGGGGCATTTTCATGCCAAAATATTTGTATTATTGTGTCAGGGTTGCCATCTTTTTTCTCTTTGGCCTTCATTTGGGTGGTGGGCTGTGACATCATTTGGGGGCAGGGCTACAACAGAGGTGTGAAAATGGGTAAAATACCAGCCAGAAGCAGAGCCCGCACCTGCAAAAGGGTGCAGAAATGGGTGGAGTGGGTGGGGAAATGGGGGGTGGGGGCAGAGGTGGGCCTATGAGTATAAATGCTGATCAACAGTGGAGAAGGTGAGGAATAGGACTGATTTATAGGATATTACAAATTTACTGGCAAGTACATTGCCGGTAAATTTGTTATATCAGTGCCAGCCCTAGCTGATGATTTGCCAGCTTGACCAGTTATATACCAACTAGGCCGGTTAATTACTGGCAACCTGGCAACTCTACCTGGTATGCAGGCTCCATTGGTTCCAGCGGGGGTACAAAAATGTTACCCTTTAATCTACTGCCACCTCTCTGTTTCATTTTAGCAACACAAGACATGATAAACTTTGTAGTCACCCAACTTCTCCAAGAACGTTGCGCCCGTTGGATTCATTCAAACCCCGCCAGCCAATAAAGCCCATTTTTAAATTATAATGTCGGGGGTTTGTGACAGTGGCAGAAACGTATGCAGACGCTATTTACATTACACGGACTGACAAATAACACGGGAACCTCTGACAGATAGAAGAATAACAACCTCTTTGCCCCAACCTTCATTTGTGTCATTGGACCTTTTATTTAAAGCCCCCACAGACAGTATGACTTGGAGCATGCTATTATTGGGGACCCTTTGACCCCCCCACCCCCCTTTCCGGAGATGCATTTGGTACTTGCAGCTGGTGCTTAAGATCTAATAGCGTGGCCTCTGCTGAAAGCACAGCTTGATCCCAAAGGGAGACTGGAATGAAAGGGTGCCAATAATGGCAGGCAAGGGACATGGCTGAATAAGAACCTTTGCATAAACTTATATGTATATTGTATGTCCATGTGTACTCACAGACTGACTATTTATGTACTGTATATTAACAAAGACCTAATATAACCATAAGTATTTGGGAGATATATATTTTAATATTAGGTATAGAGCTCAGAATGGACGCAGCTTTATTGGTGCAGCTCGGAAGGGGAAAAAAAAGCAGCAATAAGGGAGATTTACAACCCTGAGCCCTATTAACTGGGCCATCTGGATCTCCCAGCATCAGCATGAGTTATTGGAGACCAAAGGCTGATCTTCTAAATGCAGGCAGAAAGTCAGCCAGATAAATGCAAGGCACACGTGCTAAGCCTCATAGTAACATAGTAACATCGTCATATAAAGCTACATCAAAAATGTGAGACAGGCTTGCCTTCATATCAGCCAGAATGGGCCACTAATGCAGTGCAATCTTGATAGGGGGAGATGTTACAGGAATATGGGAAATGAAAGTACACACTAATATAAAGGGAGATTAGATCTTCCCATAGAGAAATGCAGCAGACCTATTTTCTGGGATGGTGGTCACATTATTGGCGTCCTTCACTTGGTTAATCGAACAGGACAGCTAAACGGCGGCGAGCGTGTTCCAACAATGTTATTGTCAATGTGCACATTGGCAGAGGAAAGATAGGCCACTAAAATTGGATATTTAGGTGTTGGGGTTCAGCTGTTAAAGGGCAAATGCAGTATGTTTTTAAGATTCCCTCCCTAGAATTCCAGTTATGATTCAGTTGCCCCCTGTTCCGATGAATAGGCCTTTATTGCAAGCAAGCACAAAGCAACTATGGTTGTCTCTTGTCCTGTAAAATACCTGCCAAGGCCAGGGCCGGTGTTAGAAATATACCAGCAAAGTAAAAGTAATAGCCGATAAATTTGTAATATCCTTAAGTTCAGCCCCTGGCCTGCCCCTTTAAGTGCCTGATCTGCCCAGATTCTAGGAGAAACCTACTCTTTTCCTCGTCCCTGAACCTCCTGGAGTCATCTAAGATGACATTGCTCCACCCCATTTTAATATCAATCTACCCCCATTGACATCAAGATTCAAGATTCAGCCTTTTTCATCAGGATTCGGATTCTGTTGAATGCAAGTGTCTGGCCAAACTGAATTCAAATCCTTAAAATCACATGACTTTTCGTCATGTGAACCAAATGCGGCGAACCCTAGCGAGAGGCAAAGCATTCGGTAAGAAAGACTTGCATGTGATTTCACATAGTGGAAGCTAATATGTGTCCATATTGGTCAACAATAGGAAAATTGTGTTGAAAAACATGACAATTATGTCCAAGTTTTACCCTTTGGGCCAGACTCAATTTAATGAGAAAGACTTTTCTCATTATTCAGTTCCAGATTTCCCCACAGTTCCAGATGCAACAGAAAAAAATGAACGCTGTTTATCCTATGAAAACATTAAAGTCAGTTGAAGTCAATGCCAACTGGAACTGAATTATGAGAAAGGTTGTTCTCCTTGAATTGAATCTTTAAACCATAAAATAATGTTTCCTCGTTGATCTGAATCTGGCCCAACATACCCCATTTAAGTTCTCAGCGGATGGGCCAAAAACCTGAATGCCTATTTACATGGTACTTCAGCCTATTGGATACTTTTTTTTACTCCAATCCCACCACAGTTTAGGCACAACCCAACATAGCCACCCCAAAGCTCACCTTACCACCAGAACCCCAACTTCTCTGCTCCACAAGTAATCTCTGCCCCTTTTGGGATTAGTACAAGTCCCATAGAGAGTAATGACTTCAGGTGCTCAGTGAAGTGTGTACTTTCAGCTACTCCGGCTCCAAAAATACAGCAATTCCAAGAAATAAAGTACCATCTCCAGACCATTGGGTCCTGTACGGCTTTACAGGACTCTTGATGCATCTTGCTCAGACGGCACTCCTTGGTGCACCCCAGTAATGATACATAAATGAGTGACCTGCATGTGGGGTATTCAGATTATTGCACCCCATACAGGTGGAGCCATAAGCAGGGGCAAGGTAAGGTGAATTGTGGGTAAAAAACAAACCACTGTGTGTCCTTTTTTTTCCACTTTGTCCCCTTTACATGAGCCTTTCTATGTTCAAAGAGAAAAAAATAACATGTCTGCGCAGGGATTCAAAATAAGACCTGGTATTTCCAGTACACAGAGGCCCAAACAGCCCCCCAATAAAGAGTGACTGTCTATGGCATCTTACAGCAGCCCCTCTGGCATTTGCCAGAACCCACAGATTGCCAGTCCAGACCTGTAGTAAACCCTAGCCAGGTTAAGGACTCCATAGACCAGGTCTGGACTTGAATACAAAATAGACCCTGGAAGTACACAGAGGCCCAAACAGCCCACCACCAGAACCCACAGATTGCCAGTCCAGACCTGTAGTAAACCCTACCCAGGTTAAGGACTCCATAGACCAGGTCTGGACTTGAATACAAAATAGACCCTGGAAGTACACAGAGGCCTAAACAGCCCCCCACCAGTCCAATAAATAGTGACTGTCTATGGCATCTTACAGCAGCCCCTCTGGCATTTGCCAGAACCCACCGATTGCCAGTCCGGGCAAATAAATATTGTGTTCTCCTTTTCTCATACTTAGGGGCAGATTAATCTAATTGTGAGATTAAAGCCCACCACAGAAAAATTCACCACTTTCTATTCATTTCCGTGGGATTTCTAAAAAGAATATTTATCAAATGGCGAACTCTACAGGGCAGATTTATCAAAATGTGAGCCTAGAGCTTAATACATATAAAGTCACCCATGTTCTGTTCATCCCTATGGGATTTTAAGCATCCCTAAGCATTTTAAGAAGCTAATAAACAGCTTAAACTTTTACACCCATTGATAAACACGCTTCTAAAAATCCTATAGGATCCAAAAACAGTGGGTGCGTTTTTCTGTGATGAGCACTAATCTCACATTTTGTTAAATCTGCCCCTACATTTTCACCCATTGGTAAACACGCTTCTAAAAATCCCATAGGAACGAATAGAGGTGAATTTTTTTATAATTTCACACTTTAATAAATCTGCCCCTTATTCTCCAAGTAGTTAAAGTGGTGCGCCTATTATTTTTCTATATTTTCGCTGACAAGTGACGGGCCCTGGAAGCCGCCTGACTGTTATTGACTTTCCGCTGCTGGCAATTAATTGCTTGTGAATGCAAATGCTTTCCTTAAAATAAATTTCAGGTCAATGTTCTGGTACGGTTTCCTTTTGTTTGCCCTACGCGCTTGCTCTCCTCCTTCCCTCTCTCCCCTCTGCCTGATACCTGCAAAGGTGCAGCAGCTAGCAGATTTTAATGAACGGAAGAAAAAAAAAAAATATGCGGCAGCCTCCCTTTCATCAGTGTATCCGTGGTAACCTCCTGCGGGGAACTGCGCTCCATAGAGCTATTGCAGGCCTCAGCAGAAAGGATTCTATTTTCTGCTGCTTCCTGTTCCTCTTTGGCACGTCGTCATAGCAACCATGTTAGCTCAAGGAGATTTGCTTCTCTCGCTGTCGTCTCTTTCGCACGGCTTCTTTCCTCCGCGCACGTCTCCGTCTCTCGCCCGCCTCTTCCAGTTTATTATGTTCCTTCAGACGCTGCAGACTTATTTTTCTGTGGCTATAGAAACACAGCCGGAGCAGCTTATCAGCGAGACCGTTAGACGGCTGATTGGAGACGGGAGCGCAATGAAATCTATGCTATTAATGGGGGAACTTATTTGCTTCTGGGGGGTGGAAAGAACATTGTGTCTTTTTCTGAGCCGCTAATAGTAAGCCCCTCTAGTGCAATAATGATTGGCAGGCCAAGCATTCAATGCTAGTGGGATGCACATAGTATGAAAAGGCAAATGTACATCAAAAGATACAACAACGCAGTGTCCTGATTGATTTTTTTTTTAAGGGAAATGCTGCTTTAACAAAAAAAAAATAGAATTTGTGTAAGAGCTTAAATCTGCCTTAGCCAGGCAGTTATTCCATGGCTCACTTTGGAGGCTTCACCTATAGGCATAAATATTGCCCACCTAAATGTAGAAAAAAAGATTCCTGCCTATATATATAATGAGGTTAGGGGCAGTGACCTAAGGGGAGGGGGTGGGAATAATGATGTAAGGTAGTTAATTGGGTGGGTGGGGTCAGGGTCTAGATAGCCAGGAGTAAGCTGGGGAAGGATCGGGGGAAGAAGTTTTGAGAACAGGTTCATTGCCGGTAAAATAGTAAAGCAGCCCCATATGTAGGATTGCCATCCGCCTAGTACTTGACCAGCCTAGCCGCTAAATGACCAGATAAGGCCGGTGTCATTATTACAAAGTAATTCTTTCCTGACCCCCTCTGCTGCCAATCACCTCATCTACTGCTGGTTTCCCTGCCCAGCCCACCCATCTCACCACCTCATTATAGCATTGCCCCACCCCCAAGTGACATCACTGCCTGCCCCCAACCCAAAGTCTGGTATTGGTACAGAAAAAAGGGGGCAAACCTAGGTAGCATGTGTAAGGGTGGCAACCCTTTCTATAAATCCCTCCCTTCCCTGAGTCTCTCTGCTGCCAATCATCCCTTATACTCAGAGGCCACCCATGTACTGCATATTTCCATGCCCAGCCCGCCCATCTCTTTGCCTTATTACATCATTGCCCCACCCCCAAGTGATATCACTGACTCGAAGGTCAGTATTAGTGCCAAGAAAAGGTGTCAACCCTTGGTATCAAGTGACTTACCAGCTAGTCCAGTTATATACTAGCCAGGTGGCTGGCTAAAAGCACCTATCACCTAAAAATTGTTTTCCCCACCGGAGGTCTCTGACCCTACATCATACACAAAAGGAGGGAGCTGGGGCGCTGTCTCATTATGTCTCAACATGACTGGAGCTCTCTATAAGATTTCCTTTGAAAAATACAGTTGGCCAGCACCAAGTTGAAGGGCAATTTACTACAGAATATAGTCATTCTCAATGAGATGCATAGTTGTTTTTAAACAGTACAAGTGCAAAGTTTGTAAATATTGACTGTATTTTGAGAACGGGGAAAAAGCTGAAATTTTGAACTCTTATTTTTCATCGGTCTATACATCTAAGGAGCCAGATAATGAAGGCTTCCCTTTTAATATGCCCAGTTCTAGTAATTTAGCTACTGACGCATGGGTCACTCGGGAGGAAATTCAAAAGAGACTTGAACATGTAAAGGTAAACAAAGGTCCAGGGCTGGATGGGATTCATCCCAGGGTATTAAATGAGCTGAGTGCTGTGATTGCCAAACCTCTTCACTTAATTTTTCAGGATTCATTGAGGTCTGGCATGGTGCCGAGAGACTGGCGGATTGCTAATGTGGTGCCGTTATTTAAAAAGGGATCCCGTTCTCAGCCTGAAAACTATAGGCCTGTTAGTCTGACATCAGTAGTAGGAAAAATTTTGGAAGGGGTAATAAGGGATAGGGTACTTGAATACATTGCAGTTCACAATACTATTAGTTTGTGCCAGCATGGTTTTATGCGTAACAGATCTTGCCAGACTAATTTAGTCGCCTTTTATGAAGAGGTGAGTAGGAACCTCGATGCTGGAATGGCAGTTGATGTCATCTACTTGGACTTTGCTAAAGCGTTTGATACAGTACCTCACAGAAGGTTAATGATCAAATTAAGGAATATTGGCCTAGAACATAATATTTGTAATTGGATAGAGAACTGGCTGAAGGATAGAGTACAAAGAGTGGTGGTAAATGGAACATTTTCTAATTGGGCCAGTGTGGTTAGTGGAGTACCGCAGGGGTCAGTCCTTGGTCCTTTGCTTTTTAACTTGTTTATTAATGACCTGGAGGAGGGCATAGAGAGTACTGTTTCTATTCTTGCTGATGACACAAAATTGTGCAAAACTATAAGTTCCATGCAGGATGCTGCTGCTTTGCAGAGCGATTTGACAAAATTAGAAAACTGGGCAGCAAACTCGAAAATGAGGTTCAATGTTGATCAGTGCAAAGTTATGCATTTTGGTAGGAATAATATAAACTATCTACTGAATGGTAGTGTGTTAGGGGTATCCTTAATGGAGAAGGATCTAGGGGTTTTTGTTGATAACAAGTTGTCTAATTCCAGGCAGTGTTATTCTGTGGCTACTAAAGGGCATTGACTCAAGGGACTAGTGGTTGTATTTATAGTATAGTATATTATATTATATATATATATATATTATATATAGTATATTTATAGTATAGTATAGTATGTGAGTGTATAGATTGGTAGGTGTGGGTTAGGTGTGCTGGGTTTACTTGGATGGGTTGAACTTGATGGACACTGGTCTTTTTTCAACCCTATATAACTATGTAACTATAAATCATACGGAGTAAAAAAAAATTTTTGCACTCACGGGGGCAGTCTTTCCTGGATCCCACTTCAAAACAAAGGAACTTCACACGCAGGCAGATTATCCATTGGAAACACACAAGGGCTGCTTCGCTGTGTGTAACTGTGTGAGTATTGGATTTCTACTTTGCTGCTTGGCAGGGGCCCCTGACAAATTAAACCAATGCAGATGGAGATTTATTTTACTGTGAGCTCCAAATGAGAAATAGTTCCAGACAGATTTAAACAAGGTACATTGATGTCAAATGTTCTGATGCCTGACTTGCTTCCTTGCTGCCTGCCAGCCAGGTCCTGTCCATATATTTCTCATTATGCATGGGCCTATCTGCTTTCTTCCTGTTAACTCACATGTCACCCAAAAATGAACCAGTGCTCTAAAGCAAAAAGACTGGGCTGGTGGGACAATGGGAACAAACCCAGTGCGCTTTGGTCCTTGCGGCCCCTACTGACCCACTCCCGCTCTCGACCAAGACCTTTAGTGCTTCTCCACCACCCCAGATCAGGGGCAAAAGTTTAAGAGCAATGCAATGTGACAAGTACGTGGGGGTAGAGAGGTATCAACTGACTGTAAATTTTAGAAGAGTGAAGAAGTTAGCGGCTGGGGTGGCATCCCAGTCTGACACTGGGGATTAAAATGAAGATGCTCCTCCCTTTGCTGTTAGGGTTGCCACCTTTTTTTGCTATTAATACTGGTCTTTAGGTTGGGGGCAGGCAATGATGTCACTTGGGAAGGGGAAATGGGCGGGATAGGCAGGGGAATGGATGGATAGGGTGGGGAAATGGGCGGGGCAGAGACTGGCCTTTATATAAAAGGAGGTGATCTGCTGTGGAAAGAGTGAGGGAATTATAGGTAGGGCTGCCACCCTTAAATATTGACCAGCATATATATTGGAGGTAAATTTGTAATACTGGCACTGGCCCTAACTGGTAATTTGCTAACTAGGTCGGTCAAATATTGACTGGGTGGCACCCCTATTTGCTGTTATAACAGTCCCTACTCTTTTAGGAAGGTTCTCACTAGATGTTGGAACAGTGGTGCTGGGATTTGCTTTCATGCATTGAGAAGGTTGAGCATGATGCTGGGGGTGAGGCCTGACTCGCAGGTGGAACCAGGCCCAGGGCCTAGGGCGGCACAAATTTAGGGGCAGCATGCCGCCCCACCGCAATGAAAATTTGACATTTTGCTCCCATATGGCGCAAATGGGGGGGCGGCCTTGGGGCGCCAGGATTTGAAATCCGGTGCTGGGTGGAACTCTAAATTATCCCACAGGGGTCCGGTTGAGTTAAAGTCACAGGTGGGTGTGCAGTCAAGTTCTTCCAGTCCCATCTCAGCAACCCATTCTGTATGGAGCCAGATCATCATTCCTCCTCTGACAAATTCTGCCTGATATGTACCAAACACAGACTTTTCCATCAAACTGCCAATAGTGAAATGCCATTTATCACTGCAGAGAAGGAGTCGGAGTCAAACGTTGGAGCCTTTTACACCAAACAAGCCGATGCACATGGTTATGTTATGTTTGTTTTCCTCTGATTCTCCATAAAACCCTGTACGTAATAGTTAAGCTGGAACCTGGAAGTAGGGCAGCTGGCACTAGTCTAACTCCTCTGTAAAGAAAATGAGCAAATGGAAGTCAACAAAAAAACACAACAAAGATGGCACCTAAAACTTCAAAATATGCTTTGCGCATGGCATGATGTAACCGCACACACACAGATGTTTACTGCATATACCCAGAATACCCAAGATGCACCCAAGGTAGGGGAAGGTGCTGGACCTGTGGTGTGTCAACACTCACACTTCCTACAAATACAGGAGTTCACACACTGACATTGCTTCGGGGCTAGGGACACATTTATAGCTATGTGCTGAGATACCTCAGGTAGGTTGTGGCTATTCCTGATTCTGTTCATGGCACATTTTGCAGCAGAGCAATTTCTTTGCTGCTGGATTATTTCCTTAGGGTTCAGTTGTGGAAAGAAACCAAAGCACTCATAAGATACCCCAGCAAATATGGCAGATCATTAAAATAATTTTCAGAGCAAAAAAAAAAAGTTGGCAGCCATTTGACGATGCTTAATGTTTTAAACAAAACGGCAACAAATCCGAAAGTAAAAATACGCCATCTAAAAGCTGTCGAGGTCATGTAGAAGCCAATGGCATCTGTCCTTTTTCAATTGGCTATTCTTTCTTTGTTTTATGGTTTTAGGGGTTTCCAGGTTTTTTTTAACTCTTTCATTTGTGCAACAAAATGTTGTTTTTTTTCTAAAAAGTGTAATAAATCACTTTAAATCACTTGGCGTTCATGGTTTTAGAGAAAGTAAATTTTTTTGTGGTTTCAAAAACCTCTAAAACCACGAAAATGGCGATGTCATGGGGGCAGGGAGTGGGAGTTTTGGGGGCTAGGGAGGGGGTGTATTGGGGTTGGGAAATGGGCATGCCAGGGGCGGAGAATTTTTGGTTCAGGTCCGTGGTGAGGTCCTGGTCATAAAGAGCAGGTCAGAGCGACTAAAAGTAAGTGCCGCAGGGGGATAAACTTGGGATAAAGGGGAAATTACAAAGTTACCGGCACTCATATTGTTGATAAATGTGTAATACTGGAAAGTACCAACCAAGTGTTTCCTGAACCCATGTGATCACAGTTTCCCTCCTCTTCCTCAATAATCACTGCTGAAATTCATAATAAGATAATGGGAAAAAAACAATGGTTTTGCACCGGGTCTAGGACCCACCGCAGTGGGTTATCTCCCATCTGCTGTGCAAATGCCTTACTGGATCCAACATGGCTGCTCTCCTAGCTATGAGGGAGATTGTTTCAATAAATTACAGTATTTTAGAGTTTCTGAATCAAATGTGAAATTTTTGATAGGGGCAGGGGACAGTACAGCATATGTAAATATATATAAGGGCCTTTTTACTTTTTGGACGTTACTGACCTTATAAAGCTGAATTTTGGCAGGTAACATAGTAACATAGTAAGTAAGGTTGAAAAAAGACACACGTCCATCAAGTTTAACCTTAATGCCTATATAACCTGCTTAACTGCTAGCTGATCCAGGTCAGGACTATGGAATACTGGTAATGCAAAAAACTACTCCAAAGAGATACTGCAGCCTGCAGGTGCTATTTGCAGTTCCCAAATTATTAGGTATTACCTATTAATGCTCAGTTGTCTCAGTTTATGTCTCCCTTGTCTTTTTAATGCGTTTTATTTAGGTTTCATTATATTATGAAATTATTACAGTTTTTCATTTTACATAAATAATTAATTATTTTATTATAATAAGTATACAGCTTTCCGTTTCAATTGCTCTTCCTTCTTTATTTTCAAGATGTCACCTCTGCTTTTTAAAAAAATTCCAATTTCCCTAAAAATTACTTCAAATCATCTTTGGGGTTTAGCAGCTGTAGCAAGTTGAATGTAACCGTGTCTACTGACAATTCCCTCAAGCAGCAAACTGTGTAAATACGGTAGATAAATATGGAGATGGCTAAGCATTCTTGGAAGTAAAGCCAATATTTGTGAACTGCCACAAGGGAAAGAAATGGCATTTCCTGTCCTGTCTGTGCTTGGACATTGTCACATCTTCATTCCAGGTGCCATTTCTGCACACAAGGTATATGTAAAAGCTGATATAACTCATTGTACTGTATGTAGAATTTATAGTCTTTGTATTTTCCCCTAAGCAGAAAGGATAGTTTATATGAGTACAGGTCTGTCCATAGTCCAACTAGTTCTGGTAGGGAAAATTCCAAGACTATAAAGAGCCTACAATAAGGTTGGGTTTGCATACCTATTAAAAATAAAAAGAGGGACATGATAAACCTATGCATGTTGGTAATGTTTTAGCCACACCCACTCATAAACCACACACCCCAAATACCACACCCATTTAACAAAAGCACACCCCTTTTACACGGTTGAAATGGCAACATCATGACCGCAGAAGCACAAGATGGACCAGCATTTCATGACACAGCTGTGGCCCCTTCATTTCATAAGAGGTATGGTGTGTGGCCCTCTGCATGTTATGTGGCAGCTAGCCATCTGCTCATATGCCCCCCAGCCATAATCAGAGCTCAGCAGATAGTTCCCCCAGTGGATGCTGTTGGTCTCCAGGAGAGTGTAAGTTGTCATCACAGTCTCCTCTCGCAGGCTTTGGGACAAATGGGATTTCACCTAACTATCCGGGACTGGGTAATGGAGACAGTTGGAAGGTATGGGTTTGGGAAAATAGGAAGCCATTTGGGCTTCCAAAGGACTTTGAGGGACAGGATATTGAGAATATTGGATGTACCCTAAGCCCTGCTTATGAAAGGAGATAATTTAATGGTGCTGGCTGATTTTTCACCAGAAATGGATTGTAGAGGTCAAACTATACCGTGTGGAATGCTACCATGGAGTGCATAACCCAATAAATATAGCGCTGCCTGTGTATGGCACACATGTTATAGTGATACTAGCTGTGCCCGCGCTCAAAATTTCTTATATTATATAGACTTATGTGTCACTTATAAAAAAACTATAAAAAAGAGTGTAGTGAAAGGAAAAAATTATATATTAAAAAAAAATGATATGATCTCACCACCTTTTTAAGTGTTCTATACCTTTAGGTCCACTAATGTGGATTAATGAGCTGCCTTCCTCCAACTAATCCCTATATCCACCACCAATTAACCAAACTGAGTTGGCGCTCGTAATAGATCCCAGGTACACAATTCTCTTTGTAAAAATTGAGATTATACTTTATTATACACAGTCAATACACAGATAAAAAAGAGGGGGAAAAAACATCCTATATATTCATCATTTCCCACCCCAAAGTTAAACACGTTAGAACTAAATTAGCTAAAATTCAGAGAAGTTCATTAGCAGGCAATACATCAATTCCAAAAAAGGTATGTAGGATAATTTTTCAGATAAAATTACACTTAATGATAACAAATAATACGAGTAGCTTAAAATAATTCATATGTTGTGATTATATATACAATTCATTCTATAAGGAGCACTATTCATATTGGTATCCTGTAACATGATTACAATTTAAGATTTAGTATACTGGGATGCGGTCCCCATATCATTAGAAAAAGTTCATTAAATTTGCAAATAATACTAACTAATGTTTAAATTGGTACCTAGAAAACGTTTAAGAAAGACCAAAAATCTCCCGCAGTGATAAACCTTATGTATAGTCAAACCAATCGAGTGGAACACACTTATTTGGCAGATTCACGGGAGCGGAGGTGGACACTCAATGGGGCCTTATACCTATCACCTAACCAATGATAGGCAGTAAGGACAGGGCTGCCCTGCATACTAATTTTTTTTATCTGCTGAGAGATGCAGCCAGACCCTGGACAAAAGGAATTTTTGATTGAGGTCTAAAGGTGACACACTATAAGATGAGCTCATTTGGTGACCTCCCCAAACAAGTAGGTCTTTCCCCCCATATGCCACCTAAGGTGGAAAATATTGGGTTAATCCAATTGCTTGGCCTTAGGGCCCTTGGATTACAACAACAGGAATAGGAGCTATCAGATCAAGGACCACATCAGTGAGCCCATGCGCTCTTTGGTCTGAACAGAAAATCAAACCTGCCTGACATCTGGCTGTTTTTGGGACAGATATTGGTTGGGCAGGCCCTTCAGAGGGCCCCATACATGAGCAGATAAGATGCCGAATTAAGGTCCCCATACACGGGCTGATTCTAGCTGCCGATATTTTTCCCTTAGACCGATTCGGCAGCTAATCGGCCCGTGTATGGGCACTACTGAAATTGGGCAGGCCCTGGGGCCAAACGATCGAATTAGCATGGATTCTCCCGATATCGCCCACCCATAGGTGAGGGATATTGGGAGAAGATCCGCTCGCTTGGCGACATCACCAAGCGAGCGGATCTGAAGGTATATGGGCACCTTTAGTCTGAAGGGCCCTAATTGACAGCTTAAATCTGCCCATGTATGGCCACCTTAACTCCTTAACCAAAGTATCTCAGTTCATTATGCCATGGCTAGAAGCTGCACAGGGATGAGATGGGAGCCTGGCAAATGTAGCTAAGCCATCAGTATGCCTCCCTAGTCCATCGCTTAGTCGTTTTTTCATTGCATTTTGCTGCAAATGAATCTGAAAGTCAGAACTAATACAGCAGGTGGTTTGGGAGAACTCCAAGTAAAATATAGTCACAATGCTACTGGTCTGAGCAAAATGACTGTATACGCGCAACATATTGAACTTTCTTCTGTGATGAAAGATAATTGTTGCAAAGAAAAGAACCAAAAAATAAATGTCTATGAAAATCATTTGTAGATAAATTTGTAGGATGAATATAAGATATAAAACTAATTAGGAAACCTGGTAGTAATGGGCCTGTCTGCTTTCTATTTTGATTGGAGCTCAGGGTAGGGTTGTCACCTGTCTGGTTTTCAGTAGAGCTGTTGGAATAACGGGCAGGATTCTCCAAGAATGACACAGTGACTGGCTAATCACCGATCGCCGTGTTATAGCCCCGCCTCTGTGATGACGCAGCTTGCCCCCCTGATATCACGCCCCACCTCCCTACCCAGAGTTCCTGGGAGGGAGAGGTCGCAACACTAGCTCGGGGTCACCCAAAAAAGGGGTCAGTGGTGTGAATAACTTTGGTTCCCTAATGTGACAAGTCAGGCAAAGTCACAGTGCAGTCAGGCAATTGGTACTGCACGGTCAGGCACAGTCACCAGCAGGGCCGCCATCAGAAATCACGGGGCCCCTCACAACAACATTTTCTGGGCCCTGTGGCCCCACATGGCCCCTTGCCCAATGGCCAATCCCATACACAGTCCCCCCCATACTCTATGCTGGCCAGGACCCCCATCCACAGTGCCCCCCTAATTATGCTGGCCAGAGCCCCATCCACAGTGCCTCCCATACAGAGTGTCTCCCATACACCTCCTCCGTTGGCTTCTTCGGGCTCCTCCAGCGACTTCGGGCTCCTCAGACAAGAAACTTCCTGAACGACACCTCTTCACTTGTGTCTCCAGACGAAAGGAGACAGGCCCTTTAAAAGGTGCATACTGACGTCACACGTACCCACGGAGCGTGACAAATCGGAATATTTATGACAGGGCCCGTAATATATTAAAAGTCAATATCGCCTGTCATATCAGCATAGTATTTCCCTGGCAACATTTGGCTTGGTGTCCACAAGACACCCTTAATTAATCCAATACACACTATCAACATCAGGCCGCAGGTTACCCTTAATTAAATACACAACAGGTGACAACCCTATATGGGGCATCAGACAATGTGGAGCCAGCCATTTGGGGCAGGAAACTGGGGCCATTGGCTTCTTTGATCTGTTGATCAAAGAGAGGCCATTGTGGACCTAAGAACTGCAGGGGGTGCAGCTATGAGAAAATATGGATTATAGAAAGGGATCCATATCTCCTTTGCTTTAAGTTCACATCCTTATAAATCATATATTGGTTATGAGGAGGCCCCATGCTTCCCAATGATACGAAACAGGGAATACCTATACCCACCAATTAGGAGGGATAGTTTCTGGGGGACTGGGACATGAGACACCCCTCATGTTTGGTATCACATTTTGATCAGCATTTTGATCACCCACATATGGGTTGAAACAAGCCCCTATTTTCATAATAATATTGGGTACTGGCAAGTACCAATATTATACGACAAGAAACTGGCATGAGAAGTGCAGCTCTCAAGAGGGGGGGTCATGTGACAAGTTCCTGGACACTCCCTCCTCATGCATATGGTAATGAGGGAGGAGCCCAGCAGGGGGATAAAAAGGGCACAGACCCAGGTACTAGTTAGCTCATTCTGGAGGGCCCAATTTATGTTGGGGGGGTGGGCTCAGAATTTCCATACTCCTTCCTCAGGAGGACGCAAAAGATAACTTGGTAACGTACATAGGGTTTCTCTGTGTTTTTATTCCCTTTTATTTTATGTACTGTTTGTATGTATATGTCTCTTTTTTTAAATGCATTGTTTACCCTTGTAACTGATTAAATTTTATATTTAATATTATGTCCTTTGGCTCTATAAAGATCCCCACATACCTTGTATAAATGCTCGGGCCTAAATGTATTAACTGCTTGGCTGTATGTGTATTGAGTAGAGGGCAAGTTCTTTGTAAATACTAATTAACTAGTTGACTGCTAGCAGGAGAGTGTGTTTGTAAATTAACCCTTTGGCTGCTAGTGTGTTTGTGGGATTAGTGGAAACTAACCCTAACTACAGTAAGAAAGCTTGTGTGATATATTTGTGCATTAGGTTTCTATCACCTGTTAATGATAGATTGTGGCAGCGAATAGTTATTTGGGGCAGTGGTGTCTAACCTGTGTGAAAGGTGACTGAGTCTAACCTGTGTGAAAGGTGACTGAGTCTAACCCCTTGTTGCCCCGTCCCCGTGTCATACACGTCTGAGAGTGGCGTGTTCCTGACATCGCCCAGGCCCCCTGTGCCACCCTGATGGTGGCCCTGGCCACCAGGGGCCACATAAAATAGCCAGAAGGGTCATATTCGGCCCGCAGGACTTGTGTTTGACATATGTGCACTAGAGAGTCCATAGGGGTCATTTACAAGTGCAAGTGCAGATGCCACTAGTGATGAGCCAAATTTTTTGTTAGGCATTGATTCGCAGTGATTTTCCACATTTTGTCATTGGTGTATTTTTTCATGAAACATCCACAAAAATTTGCTGTGGCAAAAAAATCACTGCGCTTACAAAAAAAATGGGCGCGGCATCCAAGAAATGACTCACAAACTCCGCCCCTCCCCAAAAGTGTGCATTACTGATACTTACCTAGGTGCGATAGGGGGAGGAAGGTCAGCAGGGGATCAAGTCTGGGCTGGTGGGGCCCGCCGGGTTTTTTCCCATTGTCCAATCTCACCCTGTGCACTTGAACCCCAGGGGTAAGTAAATGGCTCCTTTTGTGTATATATATATTGTGACATGCTGACTGCCTGTACACGCAATTTTGGGGGAATTAGCAATGGTAGGCAGGCAGGCATGCAGAGGATCTGGAGCATAGAGACAGGGACACCACGTCTTTAGGCAAAACACAGGGCCAATTCTTCCCAACAGAAACATAAGACAGTTCATCAACATACAGTTCAGGGTTGTGATTTGTCCCTTCTTCAGGGTTCTCACCTTCCAGGGTTAGTTCCACGCTCTGGAACACTCAGGCTTCACATTAAGCCTTGCTGAGCCCTCTCAGCACTCATCCATCTGGTCAGAACTCCCTCTGTTCCCTGCAGTGGCAGGTGGCACCCCCAGCTCCTCTGGGAGTTCCTGACACAGGCAGCCCTCCGTCAAGGTTCAATTCCAACTCCAACCACTCTGTGTAAATCATACAGCCCTTTTATTGGCTACTCACCTGCAGCCTAATCAGGCAGCTCCCTACAGCTGGCCAAATCAGAACCTTAAAGGGAGATTTACTCCAACACAGCATCACCTGCTGTAAAACCAGGTATTTTACCTGGTGCCATTTGTATTCCACCTTAAATACTGGTGGAAATACACCAAATAATGATCTTTTTCATTGCATCTCTCACAATATCTCAAATTATTTGTAACAAATATTTTATATCATGCAATTATTTATGATATGCGATTATTGCACTTTGTTTGATATTTTATAGAATCACTTAGGTCATGATATAATAAGAGATATATATATATATATTTTTTAGAATGGATATACACATGCACAAATAATGGCCACACATTGGACTATTCAAATTTGTACACAAGTAACCACATTGGTTAATTACATAATGGTCAGAGAATGGGGATTGGGCACCTAATTTCACATGCTAGGGTACACAGGTATTTAGATGTGATGTGATGCACTATTGTTTTTTATCCTTGAGAAAGGTCCTAATAAGGACCGAAACGTTGGTTTTAACAATATATCTGCAATAAAAAAAAAAAAAAATTTTGATGAAACATTGAAGGGTGTGCTGGCCACAGATGATTATTTTCTATATATATATATATATATATATATATATATATATATATATATATATATATATATATATAAAATACCATAAGCACTGATGATACCTGGGTGCCTGTGCAAAAGATAATTATACAGGCATGGGGTGACGGCACACACAGGATTTTCAAAAAAAAGGAGTCGCAGGGATGCAAAATAATAATCAGAGGTTTATTTTGACCAATGTTTCAGTTCCACACAGGAACTTGACGAAAGTTCCTGTGTGGAACTGAAACGTTGGTCAAAATAAACCTCTGATTATTATTTTGCATCCCTGCGACTCCTTTTTTTGAAAATCCTGTATGTGACGTTACCCCATGCCTGTATATATATATATATATATATATATATATATTTGGTTACGTTATATACCCGCACTGATTACCTAAAATCCCTCTGTATCTGTTAAATATAATTATAAAATGGTGGGTGGGAATAATCAGAGCAGTAAGTTATAACCTGTCCTATCAGAACATTACAAATTGCCCAAAATAACTATCACAACCTAAATGTAAATACAATTTTTAACCAAAATCCATTTGAATTTTTTGAAACAGAGGCAATGACATTTATTGGAAACTGAGGTTCCTCCCAGGATCTCACAGCAAGTCGGGAAGAAAGCAAAATGGGCAAAATTGCACAAAACAGTGACTGTCACTGGGAAAGGTATTCCAACTAATTATTGGCGATTTACATGCAAATTTGGATTTGGATTTCCCACAAGCAAACTGATGCCAATTTCTTTTTATTTAATTCAAGAAAATTAGGCACGCCTTGCATTTCCAGTATTCATGCCAATTCAAATTGTAGAGCATTCTGCATGTTTTAAAGTTCACAGAGCAACTACTATCTTAAAGGGGAAGTCAACAACATTTTCAAATGTTTAGGCCACTATTATACTTTTCCACTTACTAGGGTCCAAGTTACCCTAGAAACCAGGGAGCGGTATGAATGAAAGACTGGTATATGACTAGGAGAGGACTAAATAGAAAAATAAGTAATAAAAAGTAACAATGACAGTAAAATTGTAGCCTCACAGAGCAATAGCTTTTGGCTGCCGGGGTCAGTGACCCCCATTTGAAAGCAGCAAAAAGTATGAAAAATAAATAATGAAGACCAATTGAAAAATTGCTTAGATTTGGCCATTCTATAACATGCTAAAAGTTAACTTAAAGCTGAACCACCCATTTAATGTTCAAGATGGGACCGGGGATTCATATTTAGGTCCTTTAAACTTGATTAATCCAAAAATTGATCATGTTAGAGAACTGAGTCTGTCATATAAAGTAAGCCTCAGTTTTAAAGGATAGCTCAACATGAAGTATTCTGTGGTGTAAGATTTTAACTATATATATTAATAATAATAATAATCACCCCTCTTACTAGGGTTATGGTTCTTTTGAGAAGCAAATAATCCACACCAATAAGTGTATATTAAAATGAATATATTGAATAGCAAATCAATTGATTGTTACAATGAAAGGCTTACACCTTTTTAGCCACTGCCCCCACATACCAACTGATCAGATGGGGTTGATAAAAACCACACCTAGCCTTTGTTCATTAACCGTTGAGAAGGCTTCTCGCATACAGTAATGAGTTTTTATGGCTTCTGTAGCAGACGTACTGTCTCACCACCATCCACAGAAAAACCCTTTGATATGGAGATTTGGCTTTGGGTGTGACTTGGACAACTGGTTTATAGTAATCAGTAGAACTCCCCCATACTCAGTGTATAACACATAAATATGCATAAAGACACAAACACATACTGTATGTATATAACACTAATATTGGCACCCAAGATGAGCAATTTCTTACAGTGGGTAGCTGTATTCTAAACAACTAGCCCATTCGCTATAGCTCTATTTCGTATGGATAGTGAATGCTTTAACATCTAGCTTTAAAGGAGAAGGAAAGTCATTTTGGCATTTTACTGCCAATAGATTTGCCACATTAGTGCCACCTAGAACACTATATGTATTCTGCAGAAAGCTTTACCATACCTGAGTAAACAGCTTTAGAAGCTCCCTCTGTCTGCTTAAGATAGCAGTTGCCAGTTTAAGTAGCTTTGTGCCTGCAGTCTAGCCTTATAGCTGAGATCACACATTCCTAAGGGAGGGGGGAGGGAGTTCTTAGCGTTCTGGTGGGAGGGGAAGCAGGAGAGGGGAGAGAGGAGAGAACTGTGCAGACTGAAAGAGGAAGTCAGACACTGGAACATCATGTTTACAAAAACAGAGACAAGAAATCCTGTGTTTCTTTTGACAGAGGACTGTGAGTGTTTATGGGTGTATTTACATAGACCTTCCTGATACTTACTTAGTTTTTACCTTTCATTCTCCTTTAACATCTTGTCTGGTTGCTAGAATCTTACAGAACCTAGCAACCAGGAAGTAGTCAGAAGGCAAAGTAATAAGGATAGGGGCTGAAAAGGAAGATAAGAACTGAAGCCTGACAGATAAATCTGGTTGCTGGGGTCTGTGGGGGGGCCTGTTTTTTGCAAAAGGATTCGTACATAGGTTGGACCATCCTACATTGTATTAAAAAGGTCAGACTGGGGTGTAAGAGGACTGCCAGGGCTGCAACCCCAAGTACGATTGCTACCTGTCCCGTTTTTTTGGTAGGGCTGTCCGGTCAAAACTACCTGCCCAGTTTTCCCAGTTTGGAAAACCAGGTAGGATTCTCTAAGACTGATGCCGTAATTGGTCAATCGCCTATAGCCATGTCATAGGCCCGCCCTGTGTTGTCACGGAGAGTTGGCACCCCTAACCCCAAGGGTCCCCACACCCCTTCAGTGGCTCTCAACTGCCCGCTAACCAGCCCCTTACCCCCCATGTTTGTACCTTATACATTGGGTTGGGTCTGTGTTGGCAGGCCCAGGATGGCCAGGTCTTACCAGGTGTCCTGCTGGCCCAGCCCAACCCTATGTATTAATAATGGGACACTGCAAAGCTTTTCCCCTAGGTTTCATTCCTGCCTATACAGTGCAGTAGCCACACTTTGCTGTTGCTTATGATAAATACCCTTATGCCTGACTATTGCAGCTGCACTGACTTAGTAGGTGAGCCCTAGAGGTGCAAGAAGCAGTCAGTGCAGGGGGATGAGGGTGCAATGTCTTTAATAATGTAACAGCGCCATTCTGCAGCAGGGTTTCCCAACAATCCAGTTGTGCATTAAATATCAGTAGTACATTGGATGGCTTTGTTCTGCATTAAGACTGCTAAGAAAGTGGCATAAGCACAGAGGTAGTTAATACCCCACACTCTCTGTTTGCATGTGAGTATGAGCCTCGCCATCAGGACCTTTCCGATTTTCTGAATATTCTGATTTTCTGCTCCTTTTCCGTGGGCTTAGATATTCCCTCCTCGTACATTGCTATGCAAGAACTCCAAGAACTGATCAAAAAATACCAGACTTTTGAAAGGGCTCTGCGGTGAGGAAATACACAGGATTAACATGCAGAGCTTTAAAGCTGCCGGCCATAAATCATTTCAGAACTAAAGAGCTGCGTTAAAAGATATGGGGATGCCCGAGTAGTAACTGGTCTGATGTAGAAGAGACAGCTGTCGTCTCGGATTGGAATCCTTTAAAAGCTCACAGATCGGGCAGAGCAATTTAATGAATAATAAGAAGGATGTTTAAAATATGTGTTTAGTATTATTTTTTTGTCCATTATTTATAGAGTGCCAAATGATGGCGCTGTGCTTGGAAGGGCTCATTTACTCATAGCAGGGGCAAGTAATATGCATGGCGAACACTTGCGCCACCACGGAACCTGCACTCCAGACCTGGTGCCAGTTGGGCCTTTGACAACAAGTCGGCACGAAAGAGAAACATGTTCAAAGATACACGTTGGGGTCAAATTCATAAGAAGTTAATGAAAGAAGAATATAATAAAATCCAACCAAATATGAGGTGAATGGTAAATTATGACCTACAACCAAACCTAACCCAATCCTAGGGAACAAGGATCCACCTAGGGCAGGAAAGGTTAGTATAAAATTAACCCAAACGCACCGGTGTTATCATACAGGGGTGTGCCGGATGGGAACACACAGGGGTGCAAGATGGCAGGTCTGGCAATACCAAAAGCAGGACCCACCACCAGCCGGGGCCCACTTGAGCAACCCAACTTTGAGACCTGAACCCTCCTGACCCCTGGGTATTGCATATACATCACTAGAGGAGATCTCAAAAACTTCATTCAGAGTACCCTGGTCAGAATTTAAAAGAACCCCAGGGTTTCAAGCAACAGTGCTAACCGCTGGCCCTTAAGGACAGTCCGTTAAACTACTGTTCCACCTTTTAATCAGAAAGCAGATAATAAGAAAGCCTGAATGTTTTGTATTGTAGGCAGAAACCAGATTACCAGGATGGAAATCACAAAAATGAAGACTATTATCACAGATCAGTCCCTGTCTGATATTTGCTTGCCATAGGCCAGTTCCATACAACAAGACACTAAGTGCCCCAAGGTATGAGTGGGCTTCACCTATCTCACCTATCAAAAGCTTTAGGGCCATTCCTACCCTGACTTGCAAGATTCTTCCCTGTTTTGACAAATGAAAAACACGTTTGGCACTGAGATATTTGGTTCAAGAATTGTTTAACTAACAAAAGATTTTAGGAAGCACAGAGGTGACTTTACTACAGGGGGATTGGGAGGATGTGGGTGGAAGGCTGAGGACAGTTGACTACTGTTACATTTTATTTGAGTCCCAAAGTAGTCAGCCAGATTAGCAGGGGAACAGGGGGCAGGGCTTAGGGAAGGCTGCATATTTTTTTTAATGATGTATATTGCAAAGTTGCTTGGAATTATGTTTACTTTTCAAAAAGATTAAGTTGTGTTTTGGTGGAGTACCCCTTTAACATACACATAGCTACGGTAGGTGCAACATAGGGTTTGTTCACTGTTAGGAAATGTAGGCTGTATTTATCAGCTGTCAGTCAGACTATTTACAACCTTTCAAGTTCAATGTGCGAGGTGGGGTAACTGTTAAAGAAAACACAGCTGTCCCAACCTCGTGCTCTAACGCTTGCAGCTCATGTTTAGTCTAGAGAGGGTCACAGCTGCAGCACCAGTTTATGTTTTTGCCTCCTCTCTTTCTCTACCATTCCAAACTCAAAGATATTTGGATATTTGCTGTAAACAAGAAAAAGGCTTCATCTATAGTGCTGAAAATGAAAGCCCAGGGCTGTTATACTTACATAGAGCAACTGGAATTGATTGAAATAAAAGAAAAATGATTCTGAGCAGTGGAGGTTACTGGGCCCCACAGCAAATTCAATTTAGGGTCCCAAAACATTGGTAAGTTGACCTATTGTACCTACTGAAATTGCTAAATAATTAGAACCTTGCTGAGCCTCCTGAAACCACAGGGTCTGTTCCTGATTCTAAGAATGTGGGGCATGATATTGGTGGTCCGAATTCAAACGGAAATAGGGAGCAAGGTGGGTTAAAAAAGGAGCTGGGAGAGGCGATAGGAGGTGGGTCGGGGGGTGGATTTGTAATATTGGCCCTTGCCCTGGCTGGTATTAAACTGGGTGGCATCCCTATCCGAATGTAGGCCTTCAGTGTGGATATTGACTTCCACTTGGGCCTTTTTTGGCTAAACTGGTAACTGGTAAACTGGTAGCCTCCCTAATGAGTATCTGATTTAGTCCCAGTAGAGATGCTGATTGGACCATGAGGAAAATCATGAGAAAACAGCTACAGATGTTTTCAGGGGCGAAACTACACAGGAAGGTGAAACTACACAGGAAGGCGAAACTACACAGGAAGCAGGCCCTGAGGTTGCAGGGGGGACCAAGAGTGTAGAGGGCTCAGTGAAGTCCTAATTAATGACTCTATTTAAGGGACATGAAAACTCCCCTCAGAACGTCTCTTTGAAATCTTTTCAATACCTGACACTCCGGTTGTTCAAAGGTTAATAATAAGTGTTCAGCATCCCTTAATACTTGGGATTCCTTCTACTCTTCTAACCCACTCTGCCCCCTCCCTCAGGAATTTGCTTTGGCTGTTGGCTACTGAGCATGCTCAGTTCTTATCAACTCAGATTACTAAGAACGCCCTCCAGTCTAGCAGTCAGTGAAGAGAGCGCATTGCTGGTTCCCAAAGAAGTTCAGCTCTAGCCATCTGCTCCTATTTTTTTTCTCCTAACCTCCTCTCCTGAGCTCAGCTTAATATTACAGCAGAACTTTTTATCAAAATATGTTCTGCCTGTGTAAGCCTGCATTCTTCATTGCCTTAACTTTTCAGCTCACATCTGCTGTTTGCTGATGTAAGTGTCCATGATGATGTGTCAGAGGGAATATGACTGCTATTTGTTTTTTGAAAATGTGATGGCGCTGGCAAACCCTATATTAAATTTGCTGTGGGGCTCACTGTCATCTACTTACTTCACTGGGTATCTCAGAAGTATGTGGCACTTAGCTGACTGGCCTATCATGTGATGTGCTTGCTGACACCCAATAATGAGATCTGATTTGGCCCAATAAAGGTATAAACCGATGTTGCACACCCTTTCCCTACACACAAATCATGGAAAGTTCTTTTGGGGTTTCATCCACCTACCTTTGCCCCCAAGGGGAACCCAAAGGATCATTAGCTGAGGTTCTATGATGGGTTTTCCACAAAAGCTTTTACTGTAACTCCTCAACACTGACATCCACCCACAATTTACAGCATTGTTTACAATCCAGATAATCCATAATTCATTTAAATTCCAAATGGACAGCACGGTCCAAGGCTAGTGGCTGGAATACCAACTTCCTTTACTTATTCAGATTCTAAAATATCTAAGCTTTGTTTGTTTTAGCAGGGGCAATTCTCAGTATTGTCTATGGCAGGGGATTATCTGGTGTTTAGTAGCTCTGACCAGTATCTGCTACTTAGTAGCTCTGTGTGTCTTCACCCTTAGAACAAGTTGAATACATCAATGTTTGTCTAAATTTATACCCTTGGTATGTGTGTTTTTTTTAATTATTTAGCTTTTTGTTCAGAAACTCTCCATTTTGGAATTTTGACAGCTATCTGGTTACTAGGGTCCAGTATACTAGGGTCCAATAACCAAGCTTGAAGGAGAGACATGAATATCAATAGAGGAGGGCCTAAATAGAAAGATCCAAAAAGTACCAATAACATTAAAACTGTAGCCTCACAGAGATAGTTTTTGGTTGCCGGGGTCAGTGACCCCCATTTGAAAGCTGGAAAGGGTCAGAAGAGAAAGGCAAATAATTAGAAAAACTATATAAAAAAAGAAGACCAATTTCTCAATCACATTAGCTGAGGTGCAAGTTCTACAGATAACCAACCTTCCGTTGCTTTGTACCTGTAAGTAAAACAGTGTTTGCTTTGATATAATTACAGGATTACTACACCATACAGCTCGTCTGTTGATTTAGTTATTCAAATATTTTGTTTTGTGAAAAAATAGAAATGTTTCCACATTGGGGGTACAAATGGAATTGGATTTTCTCTAAGAGAAGACAATGTTAAAGAGTCCTGCAGAGGGTTAAATACCCCTAGGTACCTGCTGCCTCCCATTGAAAAAAAGCATACCTCCCAACTGATTTTTGCAGGACAGCCCCTCTTTTAACAGCTCAGCCCACAGTCCTGGATTCTTACTGAAAAATTCCTCATTTCCCTCTGATCTCCTGCACTGAATGCTAAAAAAGATACAATGTTTCTCAATCTTAATTTAAAAAGTAGCTTTTGGCAGAGAGCCCAGAAAAGTTAACAAGTTACACCTGCACTTAAATACAATGTTTCTCAAACTTAATTACATAAGTGGGGTTTTTTTAGCAGAGAACCCAGAAAAACTTAACAAGCCACACCTGCACTTAGATACAATTGTGGCTTCCTGCTAAAGACATATTAAGTGCAAAATACAAAAAAGGAAGTCACTCACAATTCAGTAGGTGCAAAAAACTGCCTCCATGCAGGTTTATTGAAGTAATCAGTGAGAAGGATACAGACATTTTGGGAACCTCTTGTTCCCTTTTTCAATGTAGTATTCCCTAACACCCACCCCAGGTGAACAGAATTTAAACTACAAGGTGCATGTCCATGATCATACGAAATCTTGCGAGATCTCTGGCTGTTAGTTGTATCAGTCATAGGTCATGTGGTAAGGATCGCAGACAAAGCCACGACCTGGTTACCAAGGCAACATCTAAGTGTTAAACAGTGCACAATTATTACAATGTTATACACAAGGCAGATTTGTAAGGTGAAAAAACAAATAAAGATAAACCAAACAATATATACATCATATACAATTGTTACTGCGCCCACATAGCGCCTAACATATGCTGAGAATACACATGAAAATCAAATGGAAACTCACCAGTCTGCAGGACCCACAATAAAACCTATAGAAACAAATGAAGTTCTATTCTCTCATTTAAACCTGCAGGGGAGACTGTGTCTAACAGGGTAAGTCCAACGTGCGCTCATAACCGGTGGGCAAAACTTTCAGACTTTGCATGATTTTGGAAGCCTCCCATAGGACTCAATGGCACTCTGCAGCTCCAACCTGGACCAAGAAAAGTCACGATACTGAAGCTTGAATGAATCCGAAACTTTCGTACTCAGCGCGAAGGCTACGAAAAAGTCGCGACAATTCGCGCAAGTCGTAGCACTACGAAAAAGTCGCGACATTTTGCGAAACAGTCATAATGGCTATGAAAAAGTCACGTCAATTTCCGAAAAAATCGCAAAATACCGATCATTACGAAAAAACGCATTCGGACGCCTTCGGACCGTTCGTGGATTAGTAAATCAGCCCCTTAGATGTTGCCTTGGTAACCAGGTCATAGCTTTGTCTGTGATCCTTATCACATGTCCTATGACTGATACCACTAACAGCCCGAGATCTCGCAAGATTTCGTATGATGATGGACATGCACCTTGTAGTTTAAATTCTGTTCACGTGGGGTGGATGTTAGGGAATGCTACATTGAAAAAGAGAACGAGAGGCGCAGTTTTTTGCGCCTACTGAATCGTGAGTAACTTCCTTTTTTGTATTTTGCACTTAATATAACTAATAAGCTAAACAGGTCTTTTGGGGGAACTGAGACTCGCAGCTTAAAGGGCAATTTCACCTTTTTTAGCAAAACTCTAATATCACAAAAAAGTGTTCAAACTTTTGCCAAATTTTGTAAAATCAGAGAGTTATTTAGGGGGCGTGGTCGCAAACATGGGCGTGGTGAAACATTTTACGCGCAGCATTTCTTTTTATCCCTCTTTGCATTTTTCAAATGGTGGGAGGTATGGGTACACAACAGGTTGCGGGAAGGTTTTTTCAATCATATAAACCTGTATAAATGCAGGTTGGCGGGTCTGCAGGTCTGTGGGTCTTGTCTATAGTTCTTTCTATCTATTTATATATTCTTTTTATCTATTGTATCTATATTTTACTCCTTTAAACATTTTTTAAAATGTTTTTTTCTGTCCCTGCCCAATTCTTATGAGGTCACTTCCTGTTTGCAACAACAGCACTTCCTGTTTAATGGTGGACAGCAGGTTGCGGATCTGGTTGCAGATAAGGCAGGTTGGATTGGGAAGGGCCAGGCCAAGTCAGAAGGTGAAACCCTCTCATAGCTGCCCACCCACACGTAGGTACACACAGCGGGGGAAGGATTCCAACCGGCCAAGCAATCCATGGGAAGATCCTCCAGGAGCTAGAACTAGGGGTAGCCAGCCAGAAGAGTACATCCCTAGTGCCCCCCCCCCCACCTTTGCATCCTAGTTTGCCTCTTCTGCCTACCCCTAGTTCCAGCCCTGAGGTTGGGTAGCGGGTCCTAATGGGTAAAATTGCAGGTTGTGAGAGTAGATCATGGGTTCAGTTCCAGGTTTCCAAAACTAGTTTCACAAAGGACCTTAGTTAAAGGCATATTATGTTGCATGTTATCAGTTCTTCTAGAGGGGCATCTCCCTCTATATTCTCTATAAGAAAAATTCATGTTGTTCTTGCCGCCACTTTGATTTTTCCAGATTATAGGAGAGCAACATCATGATCTAAAATATGGTAAATGCTTTGTAGTACATGGCTTTTGGTGACACATATTTCAAGGATTTGGGGTGGTGCTCTTGCTTTTTTGGCTTTACTTTTCATGATAATTCCCAGTACCATATTGATTTAGGGTGGATTTAAACTAACCATGTTTGGGTTGAGGTGGTTTTGAATGAGGCACTGATCAGTTAGATATTATAATGACCATAATGGCAATGACTACTATTTCTCACGTTTTTGACCACAAACACTATTTTATGCATCGTGCTACATATGCCTATTAAAAACAATGTACCATTTCTCCTACACATACTAAACACATGGGCCCTCATCACTAAGTGAGAAACCAATTAACAACCTTGCCATAACCCATAGCAACCAATCAGCAATTAGGTTGGGTAGCTCTAAGGGCTCTGGCACATGGGGAGATTAGTCGCCCGTGACAAATCTCCCTGTTCGCGGGCAACTAATCTCCCCGAATTGCCATCCCACCGGCGACAATGTAAGTCGCCGGTGGGATGGCACACGCTGGCGCAGGCAATTTCGGCAAATCGCCGAAGTTGCCTCGCAAGGCATTTTCGGCAATTTGCCGAAATCTCGCCACCACGTGTGCCATCCCACCGGCGAAAATGTAAGTCGCCGGTGGGATGGCACACGTGGCGGCGAGATTTCGGCAAATTGCCGAAAATGCCTTGCGAGGCAACTGATGGCAACTCGGGGAGATTAGTCGCCTGCGAACAGGGAGATTTGTAACGGGCGACTAATCTCCCCGTGTGCCAGAGCTAGGTAGATGTTAGAATAACAATGTATCCATTAGAACAGTGCTGTCCAACTGGCGGCCCGCGACCCCCCTCTGTGTGGCCCCCCACCTGTCTGGCTGCTTTGATGGCTTACTCGGCACCGCACAAGTTGGACAGCACTGCATTAGAAGAACCATATTGTTGGCCATGCGCAACATGGTTTCCAGTTAATCATGTAAAGTCAAGTGATGCCCCAACAATTTCCTTTCTGATTGCAGTAGACATATATGGTGTAATAATACCTGGTGGTCCAGTGGTTCGGCAGGGACGCCCGCCTCTTCATGCGCGCCTCCAGTTCCTCGCGCATCCTTTTTAAACCCGGCGCGTGTTTGACATCATCGTGCAAGGCGCAAATTTCAAATATATAAAGGCGCTTCTGTTTGTTTTCATTGCCCAACTTCGGTTTCGCTTCCTGGTTCCTGCTTTTCCTTGTTTGATTGCTGATTCGTTTTCTGACCCTTGCCTGACCTAGACTTCGCTGTTTTGCTGCTTAGCCTGTTTACTGTCTATGCTTCCGGATTTCGTACCTCGCTGCCTGCACGGTTTTTACCTCAGCCTGTTCCACTTTGTCTTATCTCCCTAACTTTGCATTAACACTTGGTTCCCTTGCCTGCCCAGAACATTTGCCTTGGTCCTCTCACAATAAGTCCTGGGGGCACCCAAGTAGAGGAGGGCTCCTCCTGAAGTGAAATGTAGCTGTTATAGGCAGAAGAGTGAGCTCTGACCGGGACCTTGGCTTTTGTTCTGGGATTGGGATACCATGCGTGACATATGGACTGGCTGAGATCTCCAATTGTCTCTATAAGAACTAACCGGGCACTTTGGTACTTATGGGAGACAAGGGCAATATGGATAACTGGGCAGAGTGTTTCTGCTATCCTGTAACGTCCTTTGTCCTTGGAAGAACTTTGACCGCTCCAGTTTAACCATGCATCCCAGTAAGAGAAACATCACAGAAGACCTTCTGACATTTTTCTATAGCTTAGTGAGAAAAATAACATTTTATTCATTTTATTAAGAGGTAGGTCTTTTGCTGATGGAGCAATTCCCTACAATGCCTCTCTGACCCCTATGAGGTTTTATTAAGACAATCCTCAGTATAACCTTGTTCTTGTCTGCCTTTTCTAGAGCTTTACTTCTGTGGTTTATCATTTTACATTCTGGGACTGTTGATTAAATGTATTGCACTTTACCCCATATGTTATCAAAGGCACTCAATTTGCCTGGGAGCAGTAACCCAAAGTAGCCAATAAGATATTTGATTTTAAATAGGTGACCTGTAAATTCTACCTGCTGATTGGTTGCTATGGGTTACACTGCTCCTGGGCAAATCTCATTTGTGTATATGGATCAGAGGCAGGGGGCTCAGACTGAAGGCCAGTTAAAGTGAGCAATGGGTAGAAGGACTCTTTGCTCAACTAGATACACCTGAAAGCCCAGCTTGAAGGCCAGTTAGGGTGAGATTTGGGGTGAATATGTATTTGCTGTTCTTGATATCTTCAGAACTATGTTGGAATAACTAATGTTTACCTATATATACCCATTCCATGAGCTACAGGGTTGCTCTGAATAAACCTGAGCAGGGCATCAAATCAGGCTTTAACTAAAAACTTTTGACAACCTATTGTCCTATTGTCCTGTTCAAATGTGCCAAAGGAAGAGGCGGCCATGAACACACTCGACACGCAGTTAAGTAAAGGCTTAAGGCTTTAAGCCTTTCGGGTCTTTAAACTCCCCAGATGTTTTCTACATTTTTATTTTATTTAATTTGAGTGTACCTGGATTATATTGGTTTTCCCCCAGTTCCTTGTATGAAGGTAAGCAAGCTCTCCCCCACCTCTACCCACAACCTGTGTTTAGGTTATACATCTGAGTATGGTCTCATATGTTTTAACAGCAAACATACAGCGAAGGAATGTTCTGGGCACACAATTAGCTGTAGCCTCCTACTGTATTGTCTAAGGGAAACAATATGGTACCCTCCCTCCCATATGTATAAATACAAATATACAGAGAAGGAATGTTCTGGGCACACAATAAGCTGTACCCTCATACTGTACTGTCTAAGGGAAACACTATGGCACCTCCCTCCCATATGTATAAATACAAATATACAGAGAAGCAATGTTCTGGGCACACAATTAGCCTTTTCTCCTAAGAAGGAACTATTGCCCAGGTATAATGTATCAATTCATGAAGAAATATTGTTCCATTCACAAAGGCAACACACAGGATTTTAAGAACAGTTTTACTGATTTCATTGACCGTGTTTAGCAGTAAACACCTAGTTGATTAGAAGTGCGCTATAAAAATAATAACTCATCTTGATCCCACCATGTCAGTATGTCTTTCTGATGATACACCATATCCTTAGGTCACATTGCAGAATACAACATTTATTTTATTTGGTCACCTGTTTAAAAGGATACATCTTGTTGGTTGCTATTGGTTACAGCTTCTGGGCAAACTTAGTGCCTTTTATTACATATGGGGGTTAATTTATTTTCAGACATATTTGCAGCAAAACTGAAATTCTTTCTTTACAGCCTACAAAATTATACAACACCATTGTATATGTTGTACACAGGCTACTTCGTTAGACTGACAGTTTCCAGTTCCTTAGGGTTATGGCACTCAGCAGGGCATGTTGTCATCTAGTGTATATTTGACAGTGAACAAGTGCCAGAAACCTTCATTGCCACCATTTATATACATGTGACAGCATTTCTAGGCTTAAAACTTCCACTATCAGTTCAGTCACGAATGACAAATTCAAGTGGATTGGAACTGGCAATAGTGGTTTCTGGTGCTACACCAGTGGCTGAAATATGTTGATGGAAGATATGCCTGATGTGCCTTCATTCTAGAGTTCAATAAATTTACGCAGATTATCTTGGTATCTGACAGCTGACTGGCAATGGAGGTATAGTGGACAAGTCCATGTCCAACACCACACTTAGAACTTGCCCTTGATTTTCTTCCAGTGACAAGATCCTCAAAATTCATCTACTTGAAAGATAAAGTGACCTATAGGCACATTGACCTAAAAAAAGGAGATGGCACAAAGATCAACAAAGATGGCACAAAGACCATTCATGTCAGGAGTCAGAATCATCATAATTCAAATGAAAACTGAACTAGTGATAAAATAAAGTTAAAATTCTGTTTGTGTAGAGCTGGTGAAACTTGTAGAAAACTTGTAGAAAACCTAGTGACTTAAGTTGTCCTTTTGATAGGTCATATTGATCAAGGTCATGGGTGTCTTAAATGAAGGCTGCAATTAGTGTTTAGGGGTTCCGTATTCTTCTTTGTACAACCCAAAATATTTGGTAGTATCACTATTTGCCAGATGGTAGGTGCATGGAAGCATTGTACATGTACATGTGTGATATTTAATCCCATTCCATGTTACAGTTCCTTTTGGGCCCATCTAAAAGCCTACGATTCCTTGCCTTGACATTTTTGCATGTTTATAGAATGTATTGGGTATGTCGTGCTGGGTAATGAGTTTCTATCCACAGAGTAGTATCCCTCCTGCTTTATGAAGGTGTTGCATACATGCAAATTAATCTTTTGTGCAAATAACCAGTTTATAAGAAATGTGGTTCTTTGTCTCCCTGATCCACCTCTGCCCATGCCACACACACAATCTGTTTCTATCTATAGGTTAGGAGGCCAGGACTTTGCAGCACCAAATCCAGGTAGGATACTGGGAATGATTCTACCAATGGCATAACTAGTGTGCGCTGGGCCCCTTTGCAAAAATATTTTCAGAGGGACCAGGTACACAGTGATCCACACCCGCCCCCCCCCATCCCCCTGGCTATTCCCCAGCAATGTCTTTGGCCAGCCCCCCACCGGTGTATTCTGCCTGCTCTGCCGCTCTATTATTTGCAAGCGGGGAGGGAAGACTTTACAACTATAGAGGAAGCAGACCCCATGGTCCGGGCTCCCTGCTATTGTGGGGTCTGCTTCCCCTATAGTTATTCCTCTGGACTCCACTGCACTTCAACACACTGTAAGCAGGAGTGGGAAGAGAACATGGTGTAACTAGCCTTTTTTTTGTGAAAACATAACTGTAATGCAAAGGTGCCATAACTCTAATCTGATATATTACCATATGACAATGGAAAAAGGCATAGGCTGGCAAGGAACATCTTGAAACCAAATAATCACCAATAATTGCTCAAAACATAGATTTTAAAGAGATACAGTATTTCAATCAAGGCTGCATTTAATAGGTCAAGAAATTACTTTAGAGCAGAGGTGGGGCTGCCCCCCCTTGGGAGGCTTGGGGTTATGGCAGTTGATGCAATTTGAAGGGGGAGGGTCAAAATGTGGCTACAGTGCAGGAGTGGTCCTTCCCTCCCGTCCCTTGGATACCACAATTTTATTTCCCATACCCTACTGGTTTGGCCCCTGAGCGACATCACTATATGGTGATGCCACTTCTTATTTAGCGGGTCTGGGGTAGGAAGGTAAGCTATCTATTTGCAGTCAGGGTTGGGTATCAGTCCATCCAGATTTTGAAAACATTAGCCACAACTTGCTATTTGTACTAATGCTGCAGGTGGAAACTCCCTGTGTGGCTGCCCTTACACTGTAATTATGGGAAGAAACGCTTCATTATGGGTTTAAAAAAATGGTGATTTGTGTCCAAAAAAGTGCCCCTGAATGGAGTCGATAGACGCATAAATCTCTATATTGGAAGACAAGTTTTGCATTAGTATACACTACAAATATGGGACCTGTTATCCAGAATGCTAAGGACCTGGGGTTTTCTGGATAAGTACTAAATCAGTAATTTTGATCTCCATACCTTAAGTCTACTAAAACATCATTAAAATATTTAATAAACCTAATTGGAATATTTTGCCTCCAATAAGGGGTAATTATATCTTTGTTGAGATCAAGTACAGGTACTGTTTTATAATTACAGAAGAAAAGGGAATCATTTTTAAAATTTTGAATTATTGGATTATGGAATTTATGGGAGATGGTCTTCCCCGTAATTCGGGGCTTTCTAGATAACAGGTTTCCGGATAAAGCATCCCATACCTGTAGAAATAATATGTGCAAGTTGGCAAAGTTCTTTGCTCCGCGGCTTCCAATCAAATATTGGTTCTGTTTTCCAATTCCCAAGTACAATTAAAGTACAGAATCTGAAGGTCATGGGGAGACTACGTTTGGGATTTAGGAAGAGCTTGAAAGCTTCAAGCACCGGCACCGTCTTTGCCGCCCCCTTTGACCTTTCGTCCGTAATTGATATTAAGGAGGAAGAGAATTGCTGTTGCCTTGCTGTTTCCTACACCTAATTTTGTTGGCCATGAAAAAAAACCCCACTATTGATTCCTGCCATGAATTTTGCAAGTCTTTTTTTTTTTTCCGACAGAGGCGCGCTACAGTCTCTTGAAATTCCACACACTAATAAAATTGTAACTAATTTACATTTGAGATGGGGAGTGAGTGGCAGCGGTTGCTATGGCGACCATCTCCCGAGCCCCCAGCTCCAAGCAAGTGAACGCAGCTGAGAGCTCAGGAGATTCTAATCAGGCTATAGCTCACGTGAGGCCAGGGCCAATTCACACTGGCCTCCCTCAGTCCCCGGCGAGGAGCGTATATACAGGCGCACACGCTCTCCCTATTAAAGTCAGGAAAGACAGATGCCCTGACATTGGGAACTCGGTGGCCTTTGCTCATCCACTTCCAAAGGACCAATGCAAGGAGCAGCCGGGGAGCGAGGGAACGAAACAGCTAGGCATTTCAGGCTAGGGTAACATGCACCAATAGCAGTGTAGCCTATGGGTCTCAAGCAAAAGGCGTTATTTATAGCTAGGGCAGGGTTCCCCTAAATGACCCTTAAAATGACCATAAATCTTTAAATTATGATTAGCATAATATATGTTAAAAAATACATATACCCTCAAACATTACTTCACAATCGTGCATAGTGCAGGAACAAAATATACTAGCACAAAATCCATGATGGTTGATTCTCTAAAGTGCGTTAAAACGTGCACTATTTATAGCATGCGCTAAAAATTTTATTGCGTCAAATTTTTCGCGTCTTAACGCACGATTCACCGAAAGTATATTTGCGTTAATTTAGATGTGATGCTGTGTGTGTTATTTAAGTCGCGAAGACTATTTTCGTGCGGTATTCGACGCAACGTGCACTAATTTTTGCGTGCACGCTACTTGTCGCGCGTGCTAATTAACTTAACTTTTCGCATGTACACCATATTAGCCATACACACCATTACGTTCGTAAAACTACTTTTTTTTAAAATGACCATTTCCCTGCAAAACGGAGGATGTATCACTCTAGGGCCAACACATACTTGAATAAATCACACTGCAAAGTCCGTATTGTGTTGCCAAAAGCTCATGAACTGTACTTTTCTATAATTACCGCCTGCTTCAAGTAGGTGTTAATTTTCGCATAGAGTAATGCGATATTTAGCGCGTCTAAGTGTTTGTGAATCATGCGTTAGTATTATTTCTGCGTGCTAATTAATGCAATGCAGTAAAATTAATGCATGCGGTTGCACGCTAATTACCGCACGCGATATGCAACTTAACGCATGCGATAATACTATAGCGAATCGTGCGTCTATTTTAACGCAAAAAAGCATGCAATATGCATTATCGAACTTTAGTGAATTAACCCTATGGAATTAACCTGCTCAGGCTATGAGCAAACTTAGGAGGCTGCTCCTGCTGAATTGTGCTTAGTACAGGGGAAATTTTTCTTTATTGAGTTCTTGCATCCTAATACAATAAAGCTTAAAATAACATAACAAATAAGCAAAAGCATTAAATATATTTACATGCAGTAAACATAACTAGCTTATCCATAAACGTATCCTCTTGCTCTGTGGGCAACTGTACAAATTTTACAAAGCTGATGTATAGTTGCACCTGAGCTATACAACGCTGCTCAATTTCCAACTTTAAACTCAACTTCAATGAGCGGCTCAGCCTGGCTGGGTGCCACTCTACTATAAACAACTATATACAGAAATCATGGCTCTGACTCCAGGAAGACAAAAGATTGGGCTACTCACCTAAAACCGTATGAAGCCCCATCAGAAAAATACAAAGAAGACAAAAATCTAAGGGGGGGTGAAAAGTATTAGCCCATCACCAAAGAGACATCAGAATTAGCAAGAGACTCACGGTGGGTCAAACTGAATGCCCCTCCACAGACCCTTCCACCTTGCTCCATCCATCCTTTGTCTCTCCAAAGAGCGTATCTTCCCGAGCTCACCCAGTACCATATCCACCACCACTGGACAGGGGAGGACTTCAAGCCTGAGAGAAACCTTGCACCGTGCGTTCCAGGCGTAAAAGCGGACAACAGAGCTGACTAAGAAAAGAGTGCCCAAATCATACACCCTGTGTCGCTTGAATGCCCCATAGGCCCACTCCTGGTAATTACAACCAGAGAGGCAAGGAATGCCCAAGGCAGCAGAGACTTGTTTGTAAACATCTATGTTAAAGGGGCACTGAAGCAAGAAGTGGTCCATTGTTTCCACTTCCCCAGAGCATTCCTCTCGTGGGCAGTCACGGTCATCAGTGCGTCTGTACTTCAGATTCCCATTAACATAGAGCTTCCCGTGGAAGGAGCGCCAGACGACATCCCTGAGCTTCGGGGGAACCCTTGGGGAATTGACTAAAGAGAGCCCTGATCTCAACACCTCGTCTGGACAGTCTTTCAGGGCCAGTGATGCATGAAAGTAGGAACCCAAGACTCTCCTATCGATGTCCCTTCTTGGAGAAGCCCTGATCTCCCCAACAGACACACACCACCGCCTCATCACCTTCAGACTCACGGCAACATAAGGCGGGAGAGGGGCATGAGGAGCACGCACGCTCTTTACCAAGCCGCCTCTCATCCAACACTCAAGAAAAGGAAGGGCCCAAACTCTGAAGATCTCCACCCACAAAGGAGGCTTCTCCAACAGGAGGTTGTTATAGTTGTACTTAATAAAGGTATTCAGAAGAACACAACGGGGTTCACCATACCGAGACCCCCCTCCTTCCTTTGTAGGTAGGTAATATTCCTTTTGATGAGGTTTGTCTTATTCCCCCATAACAGTTGGAAGAAGAGACCTTTGATCTTAACGTAGAAAGCTTCTGGCAAAAGGCACACATGGCTGAGATACAAAAAGATTGGAATCAGGTAGGTTTTGATAAGATCCACCCTTTCTGTGAGGGTAAATTTCAACCCTTTCCACCGGTTCACCAGAACAGATGCGGTTTCCAACTTGCCCTCCCAAATTTGCTTGGCATAATCACCATGGCCAAATTCGATACCAAGAATTTTAATTTTGGGCTTGGCCACTGGGAAGACATCTGGAAGATCGAAGGCAGGATCTCCCTTCCCCATCCAGAAAGTTTCGCACTTATTCTGATTAATCAAGGACCCAGAGGCCCTTGAGTAGTCCCTTAGCACCCTTGCCACAGTCTCCCTCCCTCCCTCCCCACTAGACACGACTACTGTGACATCGTCTGCATAAGCGGAGACCTTCAGGGCCCTCCCGGGAGACAGAGGAACCCCTGCTAATGCATCGCACTCTATCCGCCTTATGAGGGGATCAATGGCAAATACATAAAGCAAAGGGCTCAAAGGACAGCCCTGTCGGACCCCAGAAGAAACCCCAAAGCTCTCCCCGGACCAACCATTCACAAGTGGGAAACTCTCGGCCCCTTTATACAAAACCTTCAGCCAATTAACAAATTTACCCGGAAGACCGTACCTGTCAAGGAGCAACCAGAGATACTTGTGGTTTACCCTATCAAAAGCCTTTGACTGATCCAAAGTCAGCAGATACTTACCCCACTCGCAGATCCTGCACCGCTCTAGGACCTCCCGGATGCCAAGGACAGCGGAAAAGGTGCTGCGGCCCTTCACTGTGC
The DNA here is from genome assembly GCF_000004195.4 of Xenopus tropicalis. Lineage (NCBI taxonomy): Eukaryota > Metazoa > Chordata > Amphibia > Anura > Pipidae > Xenopus > Xenopus tropicalis. The sequence continues at coordinate 21,970,760 of NC_030684.2, read as the reverse complement.
AGTGCTGAGAGGGGGAAAGAAGCCTTTCTGCAAAAGGAAAAAGGCGGTTGAACATGACCTTTGCCAGAATCTTTCGGTCTGTATTGAGAAGAGCGATGGGGCGCCAGTTCTCAACCTTAGACTGGTCCAAACCCTTGGAGAGGAGAATAAGAGCTGAGTGTCTCATAGAGGGAGGGAGTAGGCCCTCTTCCAGTGTGCTATTGAATACCTCTGTGAGACGAGGGGCCAGGACATCAACAAACTGTTTATAAAATTCGGCTGTTAAACCGTCAGGCCCTGGAGATTTTTTGAGGCCTAAGCCTTCAATTGCCTTCCTGACCTCCTCAACTCCAATCTCACACTCCAATTCATCAAAAGAAATATTCTCATCTTGCAGAATAGGGGTCTCTTCCAGAAAGGAAGACATACTGGCTCGGGAGAGCCCCTGCCCCTTCAGGAGTTCAGCATAGTAGTTCTTAACAACTCTGAGAATACCAGGGACCGAAGTCTCTAGCACCCCAGCCTCATTTTGCAAGCCGTGTATGGACTTGCGGGAAAACACTTCCCGGCAGTTTTGGTAAGGGTCGGGCGAGTGGTGCTTCCCGTAGTCCCTCTCCAAAACCAGGGAAGAGTACCTGTCATACTGATACTCCTTCATGAGGGCACGGACCCTGGCAACTTCCCCACCTTGGGCCCCATCAGACACCAGTCTGTCTAACTTTCTCCTGAGAGATTGGTAGGCATGATCTTTATCAATTTGTATCTTGTTTGCTAGGCCTCGAAAGAGTCCTGCTGCCCTCTTTTTGACCATCTCCCACCACTCCGCCTTAGTGTTACACAGATCTAATAAGGATTCCTGAGCCTGAAAGAACTCCCTGAAGGACTGATTTACACACTCCTCCCCCAGGAGGGCCGAATTCAGGCGCCAAAGACCCCTTCCCCTCTGAGGGGACTCTGAAACATTCAAGGACACACTCACCATACAGTGATCGGAGAACTCCACGGCTGTCACCTCAGGAGGAGACACTATGAAGTCCTGTTTAACAAAAAACCTGTCTATCCTACTTCTACATGTTCCTCTATAAAAAGTGAAACCCGTGCGGTCAGGGAAGTGGCGAATGTGCACATCCTCTAGGCCGGCCTGACTAACTATGCTATTCAGGTAAATGCTATCATAGCCCAGCTGACCTGCGGCACCTCCCCTATCCATAGGCCTAGTCACGGTGTAAAAGTCACCGCCAAAAATTATCGGCCGGGCTGTAAAAAGAAAGGGCTTAATCCTGCTAAACAGGTCCCTCCTCGCCTTTAGGGTCTGAGGACCGTACACATTAATAAGGCGAAGATTCTGCCCATTCAGCAGGACGTCTAAGACCATACATCTGCCCATCTCTACCTCAATCACCCGTTTGACCTTACTGGTCTTAAAAAGGACCGCCACTCCGCTGTACATCTCGGCCACAAGAGACCAGTAAGAAGGACTGTGCACCCATTCCCATTCTTGGCCCTATGGAGCACCTGAAGATTGCATAATCTGGTCTCTTGCAAAAATAAAATGTCTGCCTCAACTCGGGAGAGTAAAAAAAAGGCCGTGTCTCTTGCACCTACAGACTTAACGCTCGCGACATTAATGGTCGCGACGCGTATTGGAGGGGGAACAGCCATTTACAGGGTGATTAAGATGAGGAGGTTTCCACCCTCCTTTTTACCTTCCTATCATCATCAGAGCATTCCCTCTTTGCAGAGAGACCAGATGGAAGTTTCTCAGCTTCAGCAGGACTTATTTCCTCAAACTCCGAAGAGGAAGAGTTGGCATTATCAGACCGTGCCAGCTCCCTGTTTAGCTCCTCCTCCAACTCTGCCCTCTCCCCCCAAGATAAAGGAGCGAATCTATTTACAGATAAAGGAAAGGGATCAGCCCCCTCCTTTGCATGGGCACCCTCTGCCCTTTCCTCTTTCTTTCTGTGATTCCCCCCACTCGTGTTGGTAGCCTTTTGTTTGGCCAAGGTGGCTTTCTGGGGTTCGCCTACCTTGACCCAATCCCCCAATGTGTTTCCAGCCACACTAGGCCGCTCAGAAGGGGGGGTCTCCTGAACTACCCTTTGGGACATTAGTGACCGTCCACTAGGTTGTCCTCTCCCTCTCCCCCTTCCCCGTGTTGCCCTAACGGACGTGGAGGACTGCGGGGCCTGGGAAGACTGCGGGGCCCGGGAAGACTGTGGGGCCTGGGAAGACTGTGGGGCCTGGGAAGACTGCAGGGCCCGGTAAGGCTGGGGGCCCTGGGAAGGCCGAGATGAATTATGGGGGATGAACGGGGGGTCAGGATCAGGCACAGGCTGAGTTTCCCCAACCACCTGACCCTGTGTGGCCTCGGACTCCAGCACCCCCATTTCCTTGCGGTATTCCTCATCAATACTTTGCCACGACATAGGACAGGAACCGTACGCATGGCCGAGCTCTCCGCACAAGTTGCACCGGATACTTTTGGGACAGTGCTTTGCCACATGACCTACCCCAAGGCACATGGCGCATTTCAGTACATCGCAACTAATACTGAAATGCCTGGTGGAGCCGCACTTCCAACATTCCCTGGGCTGCCCGGGATAAAAGCAGCAGACTAAATCCCGGCCAATATATGCGGAGCTGGGGATGTGCTGGGTGACATTGCCTACAGTGCGTAGGCGCACCTTAGCCTGCCAGCCCCCCGTCCATATCCCCCTGTACCCAAAGTCCCTCTCCAGCTCCCCTATCACATACCCATACCTTCTCAGCCAGATCTTTAGGTCTGCGGGGGGGATGGACTCGTTCTCAATGAGAATGGTGACCTTGAAGACCCCAGGCCTAGACACGGGCACTGCCCGAAACCCCTCCCACATCCCTGTAGCATCCCTAAACTTTTCCCAGAACTCATCCAACTCCTGGGGCCTCATGAAGCTGATGGTATAATCTTTGAACACTTTGTTATGCACAAAACAATAAATATCATTTGCAGTGAAGCCCATATCACAGATCTTATCAATGACATTATTTCCCTCAGGCAAGGGACCCTCCCCCTCCCACTGCAACCGCACCACATTCCTGCACCTCCCCGAGTCTGCAGGATAGATCTTCCCACGTCGGGGGTAATTCCCCACTGCAGGCACTTTAGCCTTGCCACGGACAATATTAGCAAAGCTTTGGCCACTCACACCCGCCACCTCATTCGCTGCACTCACACCCGCCGCTGTGGCATTAACTGCACCAGTTGGGTCATTCACCCCTGCACCCACAGCACTCGTACCTGCGCCCACAGCTCTCATACCTGCACCCACAGCTCTTGTACCAGCACCCACAGCACTTGTACCCACACCCACAGCACTCATACCTGCACCCACATTCACCTCTTGCACAACAGCATTTGACCCTTGCACTGTTGGACCCGAGCCCCCCAACACTTTCCCCCCACACACATTTACACCCACAGAATTCACGTTCCCAATGCACTCACCAGCCTCAGGCAGTCGCTCACCGATCCCCTCACTGCAGTCACGCCCACGTACACTTGCACCATTGGAAATGGCAGCAGTTGGAATTGCTGAACTACAAGAGTCCGCTGCAGAGTCTTTTGCAGCCGCCTTCTTTCTGCCAGATTTAGGAGCAGCCATGGTCTTCTTCTTGTTTCCCTTTCGCTGTTCCTCCTGCTGCTCAGTGACTGCAGCTTTGCCTTTATGGTTCCGCTCCAAGTTGTTCCTATCACTTCCGGCTTTTTCCTGCTCTGGGAGAGACACAGTAGTGGATGTAGTGGCCTCTGGTTGCTGTGAGATGTCACCATCAGGGCCCGCTTGTTGTTCTGTACCAATGTTTGCAGCAGTGTGGCAAACTGACTCCCTTTCAGCCATGTTCTGCGCCGGCTACCCTGCATTCCTCCCAGATGGCAGATTCTCACTTTTCCCTGCTGCAGCCACATTGGCATTTGCTTTTTGTGCCCAACTGGCCAACGCAGCAGGGGCTGACTGCACCCCAACATCCTCAGCTGACTGAGGGGCAGCCTGGGAGACACCCATAGACATAGGCTGATTTTGGGGTAAGGGCAGGACAGGGAAATCAGATTCTGTGTAGTCAAAGCCACTTACTTCCAGCTGCTGTTTCTTTTTCTTTGCTTTCACCTTTTCCTTGGGGTCAATATCTTCAATTTCTTCCAAAGAAAAGACCATTTTTTGCGGTCTCAGGGAGCAAGGAGACTCCACCTGCCTGATCTCCCTTAGGAGGCACGGTGTACCTGAGGGGGTACCAGTGGGGGTACCAGTAGGACTGCCAGTGGGGGTTCCTTGGCTCTTTGGAGCTGGCCGGTTTGGCTGGAGGGCCCCAGAGCTTTCAGGCTCCTCATCGCTGGACACCTCAGTAATGGCTCTGCTTCTCAGCGATGCCCTGTATTTCTCCTCCTGGCGCCTTTGCTCCATCTTCCGGAACCGCTCGGCATTATCAAAGGATTCCTTTACCGCACCGATTCCCTTGCCAAGGAAGTCCAGCTCCCGCTCCAGAGTGCGCTACTTGTCACACAGGGCAGCAATCTCCACCTTCTTGCGGGGCCGGGCCAGGCTGTAGGCCTTAGCGCACTCATACCTCTTGGTCTTTATCAGAGATTTCAGTGTCGCAAGCTCAGCCCTTTTCTCCTTAAACTTCAGAATTCCTTTAGCCAGATTTTCCTGGAATCCCGGTTCATGTGGCAGCATATCAGGGTTAAACCCCGCAACTTGCACTGGGGACTCCGCTTGGGGCCCCTCAGAAACTCCTCCTTCTGCAGAAGCACCCCGAGGCCTAGGTGACTCAGATGAGGCCTGGGGCTTTCCTGGATCAGCATCCTTGGGCGCACCACACCCTCCAGGGCTGCAATTGCTCATGATTGAGCTCAACGAGCACCACACAAACTGCGATCAGCACCCAGCAGCACACACGGTCAGGTGAGCACTAGTGGGCGGTTCCTGCTGAATTGTGCTTAGTACAGGGGAATCCCTATGCTGCCATAGTTTTATGGTATCCCTCTGTATAGGCTATGAGCAAACTTAGGGGGCTGTTCCTGCTGAATTGTGCTTAGTACAGGGGAAATTTTTGTTTATTGAATTCTTGCGTCCTAATACAATAAATCTAAATAAATAACAAACAAATAAGCAAAGCAAAAAAATATTTACATACAAAGGATAAACATAACCAACTTATTCACATAATTCTGCTTCCTCTGTGGGCAACTGCACAAATTTTGATGTACAAAGTTGCACCTGAGATATTCACAAACCTGCTCCATTTTCAGCTTACGATTTTTACCCCAATGAGCGGCTCAGCCTGACTGGGTGCCACTCTACTATAAACAACTATATACACAAAACATAGCTCTGACTCCAGGAAGACAAAAGATTGGGCTACTCACCTAAAACCGTATGAAGCCCCATCAGAAAAATACGACGAAGGCAAAAATCTAAGGGGGGTGAAAAGTATTAGCCCATCACCAAAGAGACATCAGAATTAGCAAGAGACTCACGGTGGGTCAAACTGAATGCCCCTCCACAGACCCTTCCACCTTGCTTCATCCATCCTTTGTCTCTCCAAAGAGCGTATCTTCCCGAGCTCACCCAGTACCATATCCACCACCACTGGACAGGGGAGGACTTCCCGCCTGAGAGAAACCTTGCACCGTGCGTTCCAGGTGTAAAAGCGGACAACAGAGCTGACTAAGAAAAGAGTGCCCAAATCATACACCCTGTGTCGCTTGAATGCCCCATAGGCCCACTCCTGGTAATTACAACCAGAGAGGCAAGGAATGCCCAAGGCAGCAGAGACTTGTTTGTAAACATCTATGTTAAAGGGGCACTGAAGCAAGAAGTGGTCCATCGTTTCCACTTCCCCAGAGCATTCCTCTCGTGGGCAATCACGGTCATCAGTGCGTCTGTACTTCAGATTCCCATTAACATAGAGCTTCCCGTGGAAGGAGCGCCAGACGACATCCCTGAGCTTCGGGGGAACCCTTGGGGAATTGACTAAAGAGAGCCCTGATCTTAACACCTCGTCTGGACAGTCTTTCAGGGCCAGTGATGCATGAAAGTAGGAACCCAAGACTCTCCTATCGATGTCCCTTCTTGGAGAAGCCCTGATCTCCCCAACAGACACACACCACCGCCTCATCACCTTCAGACTCACGGCAACATAAGGCGGGAGAGGGGCATGAGGAGCACGCACGCTCTTTACCAAGCCGCCTCTCATCCAACACTCAAGAAAAGGAAGGGCCCAAACTCTGAAGATCTCCACCCACAAAGGAGGCTTCTCCAAGAGGAGGTTGTTATAGTTGTATTTAATAAAGGTGTTCACGAAGAACACAACGGGGTTCACCATACCGAGACCCCCCTCCTTCCTTTGTAGGTAGGTAATATTCCTTTTGATGAGGTTTGTCTTATTCCCCCATAACAGTTGGAAGAAGAGACCTTTGATCTTAACGTAGAAAGCTTCTGGCAAAAGGCACACATGGCTGAGATACAAAAAGATTGGAATCAGGTAGGTTTTGATAAGATCCACCCTTTCTCTGAGGGTAAATTTCAACCCTTTCCACCGGTTCACCAGAACAGATGCGGTTTCCAACTTGCCCTCCCAAATTTGCTTGGCATAATCGCCCTGGCCAAATTCGATACCAAGAATTTTAATTTTGGGCTGGGCCACTGGGAAGACATCCGGAAGATCGAAGGCAGGATCTCCCTTCCCCATCCAGAAAGTTTCACACTTATTCTGATTAACCAAGGACCCAGAGGCCCTTGAGTAGTCCCTTAGCACCCGTGCCACAGTCTCTGCCTCCTCCCCACTAGACACGACTACTGTGACATCGTCTGCATAAGCGGAGACCTTCAGGGCCCTCCCGGGAGACAGAGGAACCCCTGCTAATGCATCGCACTCTATCCGCCTTATGAGGGGATCAATGGCAAATACATAAAGCAAAGGGCTCAAAGGACAGCCCTGTCGGACCCCAGAAGAAACCCCAAAGCTCTCCCCGGACCAACCATTCACAAGTGGGAAACTCTCGGCCCCTTTATACAAAATCTTTAGCCAATTAACAAATTTACCCGGAAGACCGTACCTGTCAAGGAGCAACCAGAGATACTCGTGGTTTACCCTATCGAAAGCCTTTGACTGATCCAAAGTCAGCAGATACTTACCCCACTCGCAGATCCTGCACCGCTCTAGGACCTCCCGGATGCCAAGGACAGCGGAAAAGGTGCTGCGGCCCTTCACTGTGCAGTGCTGAGAGGGGGAAAGAAGCCTTTCTGCAAAAGGAAAAAGGCGGTTGAACATGACCTTTGCCAGAATCTTTCGGTCTGTATTGAGAAGAGCGATGGGGCGCCAGTTCTCAACCTTAGACTGGTCCAAACCCTTGGAGAGGAGAATAAGAGCTGAGTGTCTCATAGAGGGAGGGAGTAGGCCCTCTTCCAGGGTGCTATTGAATACCTCTGTGAGACGAGGGGCCAGGACATCAACAAACTGTTTATAAAATTCGGCTGTTAAACCGTCAGGCCCTGGAGACTTTTTGAGGCCTAAGCCTTCAATTGCCTTCCTGACCTCCTCAACTCCAATCTCACACTCCAATTCATCAAAAGAAATATTCTCATCTTGCAGAATAGGGGTCTCTTCCAGAAAGGAAGACATACTGGCCCGGGAGAGCCCCTGCCCCTTCAGGAGTTTAGCATAGTAGTTCTTAACAACTCTGAGAATACCAGGGACCGAAGTCTCTAGCACCCCAGCCTCGTTTTGCAAGCCGTGTATGGACTTGCGGGAAAACACTTCCCGGCAGTTTTGGTAAGGGTCGGGCGAGTGGTGCTTCCCGTAGTCCCTCTCCAAAACCAGGGAAGAGTACCTGTCATACTGATACTCCTTCATGAGGGCACGGACCCTGGCAACTTCCCCACCTTGGGCCCCATCAGACACCAGTCTGTCTAACTTTCTCCTGAGAGATTGGTAGGCACGATCTTTATCAATTTGTATCTTGTTTGCTAGGCCTCGAAAGAGTCCTGCTGCCCTCTTTTTGACCATCTCCCACCACTCCGCCTTAGTGTTGCACAGATCTAATAAGGATTCCTGAGCCTGAAAGAACTCCCTGAAGGACTGATTTACACACTCCTCCCCCAGGAGGGCCGAATTCAGGCGCCAAAGACCCCTTCCCCTCTGAGGGGACTCTGAAACATTCAAGGACACACTCACCATACAGTGATCGGAGAACTCCACGGCTGTAACCTCAGGAGGAGACACTATGAAGTCCTGTTTAACAAAAAACCTGTCTATCCTACTTCTACATGTTCCTCTATAAAAAGTGAAACCCGTGCGGTCAGGGAAGTGGCGAATGTGCACATCCTCTAGGCCGGCCTGACTAACTATGCTATTCAGGTAAATGCTATCGTAGCCCAGCCGACCTGCGGCACCTCCCCTATCCATAGGCCTAGTCACGGTGTTAAAGTCACCGCCAAAAATTATCGGCCGGGCTGTAAAAAGAAAGGGCTTAATCCTGCTAAACAGGTCCCTCCTCGCCTTTAGGGTCTGAGGACCGTACACATTAATAAGGCGAAGATTCTGCCCATTCAGCAGGACGTCTAAGACCATACATCTGCCCATCTCTACCTCAATCACCCGTTTGACTGTTACCTTACTGGTCTTAAAAAGGACCGCCACTCCGCTGTACATCTCGGCCGCAAGAGACCAGTAGGAAGGACCGTGCACCCATTCCTTCTTGGCCCTATGGAGCACCTGAAGATTGCATAATCTGGTCTCTTGCAAAAATAAAATGTCTGCCTCAACTCGGGAGAGAAAAAAAAAGGCCGTGTCTCTTGCACCTACAGACTTAACGCTCGCGACATTAATGGTCACGACGCGTATCGGAGGGGGAACAGCCATTTACAGGGTGATTAAGATGAGGAGGTTTCCACCCTCCTTTTTACCTTCCTATCATCATCAGAGCATTCCCTCTTTGCAGAGAGACCAGATGGAAGCTTTTCAGCTTCAGCCGGACTTATGTCCTCAAATTCCGAAGAGGAAGAGTTGGCGTTATCAGACCGTGCCAGCTCCCTGTTTAGCTCCTCCTCCTCCTCCAACTCTGCCCTCTCCCCCCAAGATAAAGGAGCAAATCTATTTACGGATAAAGGAAAGGGATCAGCCCCCTCCTTTGCATGGGCACCCTCTGCCCTTTCCTCTTTCTTTCTGTGATTCCCCCCACTCGAGTTGGTAGCCTTTTGTTTGGCCAAGGTGGCTTTCTGGGGTTCGCCTACTTTAACCCAATCCCCCAATTTGTTGTTAGCCACACTAGGCCGCTCAGAAGGGGGGGTCTCCTGAACTACCCTTTGGGACATTAGTGACCGTCCACTAGGTTGTCCTCTCCCTCTGCCCCTTCCCCGTGTTGCCCTAATGGATGTGGAGGACAGCGGGGCCTGGGAAGACTGCGGGGCCCGGGAAGACTGTGGGGCCTGGGAAGACTGCAGGGCCCGGGAAGACTGTGGGGCCTGGGAAGACTGCGGGGCCCGGGAAGGCTGGGGGCCCTGGGGAGGCTGGGGGCCCTGGGAAGGCTGAGATGAATTATGGGGGATGAACGGGGGGTCAGGATCAGGCACAGGCTGAGTTTCCCCAACCACCTGACCCTGTGTGGCCCCAGACTCCAGCACCCCCATTTCCTTGCGGTATTCCTCATCAATGCTTTGCCACGACATAGGACAGGAACCATACGCATGGCCGAGCTCTCCGCACAAGTTGCACCGGATACTTTTGGGACAGTGCTTTGCCACATGACCTACGCCAAGGCACATGGCGCATTTCAGTACATCGCAACTAATACTGAAATGCCTGGTGGAGCCGCACTTCCAACATTCCCTGGGCTGCCCGGGATAAAAGCAGCAGACTAAATCCCGGCCAATGTATGCGGAGCTGGGGATGTGCTGGGTGACATTGCCTACTGTGCGTAGGCGCACCTTAGCCTGCCAGCCCCCCGTCCATATCCCCCTGTACCCAAAGTCCCTCTCCAGCTCCCCTATCACATCCCCATACCTTCTGAGCCAGATCTTTAGGTCTGCGGGGGGGATGGACTCGTTCTCTATGAGAATGGTGACCTTGCAGACCCCAGGCCTAGACACGGGCACTGCCCGAAACCCCTCCCACATCCCTGTGGCATCCCTAAACTTTTCCCAGAACTCGTCCAACTCCTGGGGCCTCATGAAGCTGATGGTATAATCTTTGAAAACTTTGTTATGCACAAAACAATAAATATCATTTGCAGTGAAGCCCATATCACAGATCTTATCAACAACAATATTTCCCTCAGGCAAGGGACCCTCCCCCTCCCACTGCAACCGCACCACATTCCTGCACCTCCCCGAGTCTGCGGGGTAGATCCTCCCACGTCGGGGGTAATTCCCCACTGCAGGCTTGTCACCCACACGCGCCCCACTCACTGCCACCTTCGCCACATTTACACTGCCAGGCACTTTAGCCTTGCCACGGACAATATTAGCAAAGCTTTGGCCACTCACACCCGCCACCTCATTCGCTGCACTCACACCCGCCGCTGTGGCATTAACTGCACCAGTTGGGTCATTCACCCCTGCACCCACAGCACTCGTACCTGCACCCACAGCTCTTGTACCTGCACCCACAGCACTCGTACCTGCACCCACAGCTCTTGTACCTGCACCCACAGCACTTGTACCCACACCCACAGCACTCGTACCTGCACCCACAGCTCTTGTACCTGCACCCACAGCACTCGTTCCTGCACCCACAGCACTTGTACCCACAGCACTCATACCTGCACCCACAACACTTGTATCTGCACCCACATTCACCTCTTGCACAACAGCATTTGACCCTTGCACAGTTGGACCTGAGCCCCCCACACACATTTACACCCACAGAATTCACATTCCCAGTGCACTCACCAGCCTCAGGCAGTCGCTCACCGATCCCCTCACTGCAGTCACGCCCACACACACTTGCACCATTGGAAATGGCAGCAGTTGGAATTGCTGAACTACAAGAGTCCGCTGCAGAGTCTTTTGCAGCCGCCTTCTTCCTGCCAGATTTAGGAGCAGGCTTGGTCTCCTTCTTCTTGTTTCCCTTTCGCTGTTCCTCCTGCTGCTCAGCGACTGCAGCTTTGCCTTCATGGTTCCGCTCCGAGTTGTTCCCATCACAACTGGCTTTTTCCTGGTCTGGGAGAGACACAGTAGTGGATGTAGTGGCCTCTGGCTGCTGTGAGATGTCACCCTCAGGGCCCGCTAGTTGTTCTGCACCGATGTTTGCAGCAGTGTGGCAAACTGACTCCCTTTCAGCCATGTTCTGCGCCGGCTGCCCTGCATTCCTCCCAGATGGCAGATTCTCACTTTTCCCTGCTGCAGCCACATTGGCATTTGCTTTGTGTGCCCAACTGGCCAACGCAGCAGGGGCTGACTGCACCCCAACATCCTCAGCTGACTGAGGGGCAGCCTGGGAGACACCCATAGACATAGGCTGATTTTGGGGTGAGGGCAGGACAGGGAAATCAGATTCTGTGTAGACAAAGCTACTTACTTCCAGCTGCTGTTTCTTTTCCTTTGCTTTCACCTTTTCCTTGGGGTCAATATCTTCAATTTCTTCCATAGAAAAGACCATTTTTTGCGGCCTCAGGGAGCAAGGAGACTCCACCTGCCTGATCTCCCTTAGGAGGCCCGGTGTACCTGAGGGGGTACCAGTGGGGGTACCAGTAGGAGTGCCAGTGAGGGTCTCAGGGCTTATTGGAGCTGGCCGGTTTGGCTGGAGGGCCCCAGAGCTTTCAGGCTCCTCATCGCTGGACACCTCAGTAATGGCTCTGCTTCTCAGCGATGCCCTGTATTTCTCCTCCTGGCGCCTCTGCTCCATCTCCCGGAACCGCTCGGCATTATCAAACGATTCCTTTACTGCGCCGATTCCTTTGCCAAGGAAGTCCAGCTCCCGCTCCAGAGTGCGCTGCTTGTCGCACAGGGCAGCAATCTCTACCTTCTTGCGGGGCCGGGCCAGGCTGTAGGCCTTAGCGCACTCATACCTCTTGGTCTTTATTAGAGATTTCAGTGACGCAAGCTCAGCCCTTTTCTCCTTAAACTTCTGAATTCCTTTAGCCAGATTTTCCTGGAATCCCGGTTCATGCGGCTGCATATCAGGGTCAAACCCCGCAACTTGCACTGGGGACTCCGCTTGGGGCCCCTCAGAAACTCCTCCTTCTGCAGAAGCACCCCGAGGCCTAGGTGACTCAGATGAGGCCTGGGGCTTTCCTGGATCAGCATCCTTGGGCGCACCACACCCTCCAGGGCTGCAATTGCTCATGATTGAGCTCAACGAGCACCACACAAACTGCGATCAGCACCCAGCAGCACACACGGTCAGGTGAGCACTAGTGGGCGGTTCCTGCTGAATTGTGCTTAGTACAGGGGAATCCCTATGCTGCCATAGTTTTATGGTATCTCTCTGTACAGGCTATGTGCAAACTTAGGGGGCTGTTCCTGCTGAATTGTGCTTAGTACTCAGTAAAGCCTATGTGAAAGCTTTAATTGAATATTGCTATGTTGCATGTTTGGGAGTTAGTAAGAATGCTGATAACCGGTGGCAGCAGGTCCCATTACAATGACTGAACAATGCAATATCTTTGTCTTTTCTTGGTTTCTCAGCAATGTGATTTTTTTATTGGAACGCTACAGAAGCGGGGGGAAAAACGTTTTCACAAAAGATGCAGAGGTCTGCGATACATCCTCACAAATCATATAGCATTTCATCAACACACTGCAGTAGGTTGGCTGGATCTCTTTAAATATTCACAAAAGCTTAGCAGCGGTCTTTAATACTCTTGCATTCACCCGAGAGACTCCGATGTGAAGTTAGTGGCAAGAAAAATGCTTGAGGCTGGGAATCGAAGTCCCAATTATATCCTTTGCTTGGTGCAAATAATGGGGAAAAATGCTGCTTATTAAGTGGTTCCACATCTCTCCGGCCCGTTCAGTCTTGATTTGCCCATGACCTGATTCTTTTGCAGGCCTCAGTCCTGATTCATCCATGACCTGAGTCTATCGTAGGCTTCAGCCTTTTTTCATCCATGACTTGAGTTTCTCGTAGACTTCAGCCTTTATTTGTCCATAACCTTATTCTTTCATAGACTTCGGCCCTTAATTGTTCATGACCTTCGTCTATCATAGGCTTTGGTCTTGATATACCCATGACCTGAGTCTATTGTAAGCCTCAGTTCTGATTCATCAATGACCTAAGTCTATCATACGCTTTGGCCATTATTCATCTATGACCTTGGTCTATCATAGCCTTCGGTCTTTATTTACACATGACCTGAGTCTATATAATAAGCTTTGACCTTTATTGTTCGATGACCAGAGTCTATCATAGGCCTTGGCCTGGATTCACCCATGACCCGAGTCTATCACAGGCCTCAGTCCTGATTCATCCATGACTTGAGTCTATCGTAGGCTTCAGCCTTTTTCAGCCATGACTTGAGTCATTTGTAGACTTTTGCCTTTATTCGTCTATAAACTTAGTCTATCATAGACTTTGGCCTTTATTTGTCCATGATCTTAGTCTATCATAGGCCTTGGTCTTGATATACCCATGAACTGAGTCTATTGTAAGCCTAGGTCCTGATTTGGCCTTTATTCATCCACAACCTTGGTCTATCATAGGTTTCGGTCTTTATTTACCCATGACCTGAGTCTATATAATAGGCTTTGACCTTTAGTGTTCGATGACCTGAGTCTATCATAGGCCTTGGCCTAGATTCACCCATGACCTGAGTCTACCGTAGGCTTCAGCCTTTTTTCATCCATGACTTGAGACTTGAAGACTTCGGTCTTTATTCATCCATAACTGTCGTCTATCATAGACTTCGGCCTTTATTTGTCCATGACCTTAGTCTATCATAGGCCTTGGTCTTGATACACCCATGACCTGAATCTATTGTAGGTCTTGGCCTTGATTCACCCATTACCTGAAGGTATTGCAAGCGGAAAGTGCCGGAGCTAGCTGTTATGTGGGTATGTAAATGTATCCTGAACCACCAGCTAACTTTTTGCAGTTGTGGTTCTACATTCAACATGTTGCCGTTCCCACTATTTATATAAAATAAGACCAAGTGAAAGAGAATGATTTTGTTCTCCAGTTATATAACTTTATGACATTATCAAGTGACTAATAATACAATTACTTTGGGCCTTAGCTATTCCCTCTCTTGTTTCTAATCCATTTTATATGGCTGCAAGGAGTGACAAAAATACCTGAAAAAGTAAAATTTGCACCTGCTCTGATATGTTTTAAATGCAATGAAGTCCTGTCCAGACCTGGCCAAAACCCTGTCCCGAAATGTACGCTAATGCCTGACTAACATTGAAACAAAGTTGGTGGGATTTGCTTCAATACCTACATACAATGGTGGGTGATGTTGGGTGATCAGGTGTTCAGCTGGGTTGAAGTTCTTTCACTCCTATCTCTGCAAACCAGTTCTATATGGACTTTACTTTGTGTACAGGGTTAACTGCTGCTACATAGGAATCAGAGAACTGACAAGAATACTGACTGTATAATATAAAGTAGAATCCCCTTTTTACGTTTTTTTAGGGAATGATAAACAGTGTAGAATCCAGGAAAATATAAAATCAGGCAAATGCATTATAAATTGGTGGGACCCCCAAAAATTAAGGATTCACTGTAATGGCTCTTATGTCGGTAATGATGGGTGTGGTTTCAGTTCCAGGAGAATGGGTGTCCATCAGACATACAATACATATAGTGTATGTTTACATGCCAAGATGGACCAATTAAAAAACAGGTTCAGCATTGGCAAACAAGATAGCACAAGGTTCCGGTGCTCTTTACTCAAAGTTGGACCTATGACGTCTGTGTATTTGCAAAAGGACAGAAGAACAGTAAGAATCAAAGTCTTTCTTGTCTTCTTATGTGTCGGTGGAGGTGGGGTAAAAATGACCCAGCAGTAGATTTGTGGTGTTCTATATACCCCAGTGCATGATCAGATTATTTTTCCATTTGACCCTTTCAGATGTTTTCTATCAGAAATTTTTCCACATCAAGAATACTTGATCTTAAAGGTGCAGTTCATTGGCCGGCTTGGGAGACTTCATTTAAAAAAGATAGCGATACTAGTGCACCTATTTTCCCCCACCTAGACCTTTGGACATGTAACCCTAGTCTCAGTTGTTGGCTTGGATGTGCCAAAAAATACAGTATAATGGCTATAATATGAAATTGTGGGCTGACATTTCTATTTCCAGAATTGATTAATTAATGGCTATTTCCAATGTAATTTAAATGTAATATTTTAGGCAAAATGATCCCCCTGACCCCTAATCTACCCCCCCCCCCCGCGATATTACTACCCAGGATTCCCATGGCCACAGGTCCTTGCAGTAGTATATATATTTATGATCACATATCGTAATTATCAATGATCATTTTGCAATCCTGCTAACGTCCTCCAAGAAATTAGCAATCAGTTTTTGGTAATCGGCCAAACCACCTTATTGGGTTTTTAACAAATCCTCCAGTTCTGTATACAGAATATTCTTAGGAAAGGTTTACATACCATATGAAATTCTTTTATTTTATATTTTTAAGTAAGATAAGGGGATATTAGGCCTATAACAGAAATACAAGGTCCAGAGGGAATATGAAATAAATTGTCAGCAAAAGCTAAATAAATGTACAGAATAGGATCACCCCCCTCCCATAGTCACATATTACACTGTACGCATTTATGAAATTCAAATATTTGGTACAGGTATGTTTCAAAATTGTGTAAAAAAAAAAAAAAATTATGACTTTTGTTAACCTTTTAAAACAAAATCATTTGTGGGTAAGAAAAACCCCTATAGTTGGGGGTGACAATTTTTAAGGGACGAAACCTATAACCAAGTACCTTTGCAGCAGCATAACTATGTGACCAGGGTCAGGCCCACCGGTTGCTCCAGTCCCAAGGCCCCCACAACTCCCCAAGGGGCCCCCACTGCCCGTCCAACTCCATCCTCTGAGCGCACCTGCTTTAGTCTTACAGTAGGAGTGTCGGGGAGGGAGATATTTGGGCACCACAGGGATCGGGTCTGGGCCGGTGGAGCACACCGGGTTTTTCTTCCAGTGCCCCACTGTCCCAGTTCAACCCTGTATTTTGTCCTGGGCCCTCCACAAAAATATCTTCAGAGGGGCCCAACACACAAAGCCAACCCACCACCTGCCTACTCGTGTCCCACACTCAGGTAGGAGAGCAGTCGGGGAGGAAACAGGCCTGGTGGTCCGGCCCAGGTCCCCCTGTCCCCTGCAAATAGTAATATATATATATATATATATATATATGTATTCCAGTGGCAATTTTCTCTTTAGGATTACCCAATGGCACATATTATTAAAAAAATTATATTTATATGAAAATGGTTTATTTAGATGAAGCAGGGTTTTAGATATGAGCTGTTTATGCAATATATTTTTATAGAGACCTACATTGTTTGGGGGTATAGTTTTCCTTTAAGAAAGCACCGGTTGCTTTGATGTACTAAGCTAGAGCTCCATTCGTTTTTATGGTATAGTTTATGCTGATACAGTCAAATAAATTAGGTTGAGGAGACTGCCTCATACAGACAAAAGCAAACAAAAGGAATTCTGGGAGTGAATTCCAAACTCTTAAAAAAATCCCATTTACATGGGTTTATCCTATAGGCTACAGCTCACCCACTGGGTTTGGAGCTGAAGCCAGGACAATAGCTGATCAGATTCCCAACTACAGACCGGTTTCGCCCTTCTTGGGGGCGAAACCACATGGTGACTCTACCTAAGCTGATCAGAAAACCCTACACTACACTGATGAGCCCCCAAGAAGGGCAAAACCGGTCTGTAGTTGGGAATCTGATCAGCTATTGTTCTGGCTTCAGCTTCAAACCCAGTGGGTGATCTGTAGCCTATAGGATAAACCCATGTAAATGGGATTTTTTTAAGGGTTTGGTTTTCACTCCCAGAATTTCTTTTGTTTGCTGATACAGTGAACCTTGCTAACACCCAATAATAAAGCATGATGTGCATTTACTATAAGAGTATATTTCGTTCCGCTTCTCGTGTGTGCACCGCTTTGGGTTGGTCTTTCGCGTGGAGTTCCGGTGGAGTTGGTTCATGTTTGTGGCTGTGGTGTGGCGGGGTGTGGAGAGGTTCAAGGGGGCCGAGTGCTTTTGCAAGCCACCGTATAGGCATTATGGTTGAACTTGATGGACGTATGTCTTTTTTCAACCCAACTTACTATGTTACTATGTTACTGTAGGGTTAAATATTTAGTCTAAAAACTGTATAGCTATAACTATATTTACTATGCAATTCAAGGGAAAGGATTGTGTTTAAATTGCAGAGGCTCCCTTCCTGGACAGTCTGATTTACCTAAACTGATTACATATCTACCAAGGCTTACTAATGCAGCTTCTATAGGCTTTTAGGCCAGTGGCAAGCAAGTTGCCGGGCATATTGATCCAAAAGGGTGAAGGGCAGCCGATTGCTTGCCATTGTTGATAATCAGATGAGCTCAGCTTACAGCTCACGTGAGCCCTTCCTGGCTGGAAATGCTGACACCTGCAACTCCTGTGTGATAGTTACTCCCATGTGCCCAAAGCTAGGCACGCTCAGCGAACATGGAATAAATACCGTACTCTATCAGCCTTGGAGATCCAAGAGAAATGGATAGACACTTTGGAACTCTGCGCCATTGTGCACAGCAAATATCTAGTAGTTTAAAAGTGGCTGATATTTCTCTGTAAGATTAAAGCTGAGGGTGTTGTGCTTTGTTGTCAGAAGTCAGAAGTCATCAATGCCAGTGCATAGTGCACTCCAACGGCATCTACCAAGCAGCTAACCAAGTAGAGCCATCTGTGTATTTATGAAAAATGTATTTATATAAGGTGCAGAGTCCACTTTGACCTTTTTTTCCACCCAAAATTTAATGGAATATCAAATGTCGGACTGGCCCACCGGCTTAAAAGGAAGACTCTCAGTAGCCCAGGTGTCAGTGGGCCCTCCTGCTTCTAACCATTTAGCCTATGGGAACAAGAAGCTAAATGGATGGGAGGATAGAGTATTGTATGTGAAGAAAAGAGACCGGAGAATAATGATGCTGAGTGAGAAGAGTAAAAACTATTTGGAGATGCCCATGGCATCTAGGGATGCTAGCCAGCCATAATTTATCTGACCTAGCTGGTAATTACTAGCTAGGGCCGGGGCCAGTATTGCCAGTGAATTTGTAATTTCCCTTAATATCTGAATATTTCTGCTACAGCACTTACTTTTAAGCTATCCGACCCCCACCCTTCAAACATTCAGATCTCCACCCACCCTGATCCTACTTCCTGTGCATATCAATCCTTTCCCTTCCCCCTGTGACATGAGTGTCCCACACCCTTGATGTCACCCCTTGCCTTTCCCCAGTGGAGACTGGTAAGTTTTACCAATAAAGGTGGCAACTAGGCCTAGGCTGCTGTAAGATGCCATAAACATCTGGGCTGTATGGGCCTCTGTGTACTTGAAATGCCAGGGCCTATACTGAATCCCAGTCCAGACCTGGTGGCAACCGTAGTGGCATCCCAGTTTGACAGTGGGAGTATCCCCCAATGTTTGCCTTCCACATATTAGCAACAATATATTTTACAGGGAATATCTTCCATGTATACATCTTTATTCCTTCTGCAGAGCCACCATCTTGTTGTATTGGCTTAATCTCAGTGTAGAAAGGTCTTGGTCAATATAATACATTGGTTGTTGGACTTTTCAAGTTCAAGCCCCCTTAAAAACTCAGGCACCTCTTACCTCATATTAAGGTAACAGACATAGAAAAAACTGGAGTATAATTTTTTCAGCCATAGTCCAAGAATATATAGGACTATAGGAATATATTTACCCCAGATCTCACCATAAGTGGCTTTTAAGATGGGCTTTTAGATGTATCTAGGAAACCAAATAGGCTCTTTCTAATTTAGTCAACCTCGCTTTCAGGTAGAGGGGGCTCACCCATATACCACTGCTCCAAGCCCCCATGGGTGGCTAGCCCCACAGTTTGGGAACCAACATAGCTGCCCCCTGGGAGGACTTGGAGCAGTGGTTGTGGAGCATCATGAAGGACAAGTAGGATAAAAATTAGGAAGAATGGCCATTGGCTTGCCTACTTACACCCAGCTAGAAGGTCATTTGGGTTAGATTTGAATTGAACATTAACAATGTGTGAATCAACTTCCACCAACCCAAACCCTCCTGCCCCCAAACCCAGCCAAATCCACTGTGCTGGCATGCCTTATAAACCCATACATGACCCTCCCATATCCAGTGTCAGCAGGACACTGGGAAAAAAATGGCGTTGGGGTCCACTGACCCAAATTCACTCCCCTGCTTGGGCTTCCCAGTTTCCCCCAATCACAGCTGCAAAGTAAAGGAGGAGAAACAAAGTAAAGGGTGCGTGGCAATGCCGGATTTGGATGTTGGGAGGGGGACCCAGGGGGTCATGAGGAGGTAAAGTCACAGCCCTCTTGGGCCCCAGACACCCAAGTCCAATACTACCCATGTTTAAATTTACCAAAGTGGGTAGGGCAGACACATGTTTATAAAAGAAAACAGCCAGCAAGTCAGTTGGAGCTTAGCTGGCAGAGATAAAAAATGAAGGGGCTGGGTTGGGGAGTTACATTGCACTGGGTAGAATTGAAACCACAAAAGATCTGGGTCAGTATTTGGTCTGGCCAAAACGTCCTGACTTGTGGATTTCGGGCAGGCCTGAACATGTATTTGCTACCCTATCTATTCTTAAAGGGATACTGTCATGATTTTTATGGGGTACTTTTTATTTCTAAATTACACTGCTTACATAGAAAACAATTCACTCTGCCATTTAAAATTTTATTCTTGAAGCAACAAATGTATTTTTAGCTGTAATATTGGTGTGTAGGCGCCATCTCAGTGCATTGTGCCTGAGTCTGAGCTTTCAGAAGGAGCCAGCGCTACACATTAGAACTGCTTTCAGCTAACCTATTGTTTCTCCTACTCCCATGTAACTGGAGGAGTCCCAAGCCGGACTTGGATTTCTTACTATTGAGTGCTATTCTTATACCTACTGGTAGCTGCTATCTTGCTCCCTTTCCATTGTTCTGCTGATTGGCTGCTGGGGGGGGGGTAATCACTCCAACTTGCAGCTTAGCAGTAAAGTGTGACTGTTTATCATAGCAGAGGTCACATGGCTGTGGCACCCTGGGAAATGAAGAATATGAGAAATTTCAAAAAAAAAAAAATCTGTGTTTTTGAAAAACAGATTACAATGCAGGATTCTGCTGGAGAAGCTCTATAAACTGATGGGTTTTGAAAAAAAAACATGTTATCCCATGACAGTATTAATTTAGAACTATGGCTAAATTACTGATTCCTATGTCTCTATTAGGCTTGCCACCTGGTATTTCACCGGCCTTGCCAGTAAAATTGTAATACCCTTAAGATAAGCCCCTGACCCGCCCTTGTTCCACCCCCTCTATAACTTGCCCTTTTGTCGTTGTGTGTCGTAGCCCCACCATTTATACATCACAGCCCTCGCACATTTATGTCACTGTCCATCCATTTTTTGTTGCTGCCCCCACTGGCTGGTAAAAGTTTTTCAGTGAGCTCATCCCTTGGATGTTGCTCTCAGTGCCCCCAAACCAGGTAGTTATTTTTGAATTCCTGACTTGGTGGCAAGTTTTGTTTAAATAAAAACAAGATTTATTACCAAATAAAGCCTCCTGTAAGTGGATAGTGTGCATTGAGGCTGCTTAATAGCCAATCACAGCCCTTATTTGGCTCCTCCATGAACTTTTATGGTGATTGTGTTGCTCTCCAAGCCTTTTTACATTTGACTGTGGCTCTCGAGTATGAAAGGTCGGTGAACCCTGAGCTAAGGTAAGGGGGCCCTAACCAATGGCAGAGCTGTTAACTTTGAGATTGCAAAACCCGGCATGCCGGTAAATTTTTTCTTCATACCTGTAAAAAAAAAATTTGAGAATACTACTGAGAGACAGGGGGAGAGAAGGGAAAATCGGGTAACTCCATAAAAATATGGGGTTGACAGTTCTAGAAGGGTGTTGTGTTCTAGGAACAGAAAGCTGGGTTTTAGCTGGTTCCACAGTGCAACAAAACCTCTTGGAATAAAAAAAATGTATATTTTCAAAAGCAAAGATGTTTGTCTTTGTAGATTGTAAGCTCTTTTGGGCAGGGCCCTCTTCACCTCTTGTATCGCTTATTGATTGCTTTATATGTTACTCTGTATGTCCAATGTATGAATCCCACTTATTGTCCAGCGCTGCGGAATATGTTGGCACTATATAAATAAATATTATTATTATTTGTCATTTTAATTCTAAAAAAATGTAGCTTATTCCTGTTTTTATTTATAGAACGCTGCCATATGTTTTTTTTTTCTTAACTAATGTTACAACTCCTGTGTTCATATTTTCAAATCCTCAAATCCATCACTGTAACATATCTTCTTTCTGTAGGATAAGTTTGAAAGTAATTGGTGAGTGTAAATAGCATTGACTCCAGCGGCTGATATACACCCAGGCCATTAGGGGAGTGCTGTAACTTAGAGACAGCGGTTAATAATCAAAAAATCAGCCGAGCCATCTCTCTGTGCTCCGTGCCATAGTGTTTGCTTGCCGGCGAGGCGCAGTGCATGGGCTGCACGGAACAAATCAAGGAGTGAAAGTGAGCAACCTCTAGTGAAAAAAGCTGACAAAACACAGAGGCTGCTGATTTCTGTGTGCGGATGCAGAATCCCTTGTTCCCAGGCAGCCACTTCCTAAGCTCTGCCTCCCTGAAGGCTTTTAGGCACCGGCTACATTTATCCGTGGCACTCGGAATTTTCATTTTTTCCATGGAATGAAAGGGCAACGGAAAAGAGGGATGCCTCACAAATCAGCAGGCTTTATTGATTTAATTTTTTTTTGGGTGGGGGGGGAGAGAATTTTGAAATATATAAATCCAGATTGGAATACTACAAGTATAAGAAAGAAAAATAAATCTCTTGCTTACATGAAAGCATTTGGGAGGAAACTCGGTGAGGATGGCACAGCCAGGGACCCACATGGACAGATGCTAACAATTAGTACATTTATACAAAATACAGACCTCGCCATTATGGGACATAATCTTATAGGGGTAGTTTACATTTTAGTTAATGTTTAGGGTATAGTCCCATTGCGACTTTTCAACTGGTCTTTGTTTTTTTTTGTTTTTTTTATAGTTAGGAAACTGAATTTCCAATTTACTAAAACCAGGCAGGACTCTCTGAGATTGAGGAGGCGATCAGCCAATCTCAGATTGACACATCATAATCCCCCCCGCCCCTGTAATGGCACTGCACAGCCCACGTAACTTCACAACTTCACCCCCCTGCCTGGAGATATAGACAGATTCAAGAGCTGCTGAGAAAAACTCATTTAAAAACAACAAACAATACTGCAAATTGTTTCAGAATATTAATATTAAGGGTAATTAACAAATTCAATGCTGTGTGTGTATAGTGCAATTGTTTTACCTATAATGCAGCATTTCCCTCCAGAATTCCAGGACATCCAAGGGAAAAGCTCTGCCTGCATCAAAACAACCACAATTGTGCATATGTGTGTTTGCCAGTTGTGGGCAAGTTGTGGCTAACATTTTTTAAAATGGGGATTGTCTCTCTTGTTGTGTTCTGTATTACGACTAGGATTCAGTTTGGGCTTCAGCCAGGACTTGGCCTTTTCAGCAGGATTCAGCTTAGGGGCGCCCTGGTTAGAAATCTGGTGCTGAGCACTTGGCCGAATCCTTAAAATCAAGTGACTTTTCATCACATGAAGGTTTAACCCCTTTGCATTTGCAAATTAGGATTCCTACTTACTTAAGAAGTCATCTTTCATGCAGGATTTGGGGTTTGGCCGAATTTCAAAAATTGTGGATTCAGTGGTTCCCTAGTTACAATAGTAACAGTATGTGATTGTTTCGGCACAACTCTGCTCCGCCTATTCATGTTACCCACTGTTGGAACCCTAAAAACAGGGTTTCTGGCAAATGCCAGGGGGGCTGCTGTAAGGTAGAGAGTAGACAGTCACTATTTATTGGGCCTGTTGAGGAGCTGTTTGGGCCTCTGTCTACTTGAAATGCCAGGGACTATTTTGACTCCTGGTCCAGACCTGCCTAAAAATATCAGTGGAGAATTTTCAGGGTTTCTGAGCATCAACAGACACTAGGGTTGCCCCCCATCTGGTTTTGACCAAAACTTCCAGATTTTTGGAAGGGCTGTCTGGGCTAATAATGCCATTTCTAGATTAACAGGGCGATTGGGCAGTCACTGATTGCTATGTGATAGCTCCGTCCCATTTAATATCCCTCTCAATGTGCATGGCTTTCGGCAAAGTGAGACCTGGGATATGGAGGAACTATGGGATATGCCAGAAGCTCTTCGTGCAGGCTCCAAAAATATGTATTTCATGTAGTTACATAGTTACATAGTTACATAGGGTTGAAAAAAAGACCATTGTCCATCAAGTTCAACCCATCCGAGTAAACCCAGCACACAACCTATACTAACCAATCTATACACTCACATACATAAACTATATATATACAATCAGTAATACTAACTGTAGATATTAGTATCACAATAGCCTTGGATATTCTGCTTGTTCAAAAACTCATCCAGGCCCCTCTTAAAGGCATTAACAGAGTCTGCCCTTACCACATCACTAGGAAGGGCATTCCACAGCCTCACTGCCCTTACCGTGAAAAACCACCTACGCTGCTTCAAATGGAAGCTCTGTTCCTCTAATCTATAGGGGTGACCTCTGGTGCGCTGATTGTTTTTATGGGAAAAAAGAACATCCCCCAACTGCCTATAATCCCCTCTAATGTACTTGTACAGAGTAATCATGTCCCCTCGCAAGCGCCTCTTTTCCAGAGAAAACAACCACAACCTCGACAGTCTAACCTCATAGCTTAAATCTTCCATCCCCTTTACCAGTTTAGTTGCACGTCTCTGCACTCTCTCCAGCTCATTAATATCCTTCTTAAGGACTGGAGCCCAAAACTGCACTGCATACTCAAGGTGAGGCCTTACCAGGGACCTATAAAGCGGCAAAAATATGTCCTCATCCCTTGAGTCAATGCCCTTTTTTATACAAGACAGCACTTTATTTGCTGTAGTAGCCACAGAATGACACTGCCTGGAATTAGACAACTTGTGATCTACAAAAACCCCTAGATCCTTCTCCATTAAGGATGCCCCCAACACACTACCATTCAGTAGATAGTTTGCGTTTATATTATTCCTACCAAAGTGCATAACTTTGCACTTGTCAACATTGAACCTCATTTTCCAGTTTGCTGCCCAGTTTTCCAATTTTGTCAAATCGCTCTGCAAAGCGGCAGCATCCTGCATGGAACTTATAGTTTTGCACAATTTAGTGTCATCAGCAAAAATAGAAACAGTACTCTCTATGCCCACCTCCAGGTCATTAATAAACAAGTTAAAAAGCAAAGGACCAAGGACTGACCCCTGCGGTACTCCACTAACCACACTGGCCCAATTAGAAAATATTCCATTTACCACCACTCTTTGTACTCTATCCTTCAGCCAGTTCTCTATCCAATTACAATTATTATGTTCTAGGCCAATATTCCTCAATTTGATCATTAACCTTCTGTGAGGTACTGTATCAAACGCTTTAGCAAAATCTAAGTAGATGACATCAACTGCCATTCCAGCATCAAGGTTCCTGCTCACCTCCTCATAAAAGGCAACTAAATTAGTCTGGCAAGATCTGTTACGCATAAAACCATGCTGGCACAAACTAATAGTATTGTGAACTGCAATGTATTCAACTATCCTATCCCTTATTACCCCTTCCAGAAGCTTTCCTACTACTGATGTCAGACTAACAGGCCTATAGTTTTCAGGCTGAGAACGAGATCCCTTTTTAAATAACGGCACCACATTAGCAATCCGCCAGTCTTTCGGCACCATGCCAAACCTCAACGAATCCTGAAAAATTATGTGAAGAGGCTTGGCAATCACAGCGCTCAGCTCATTTAATACCCTGGGATGAATCCCATCCGGTCCTGGACCTTTGTTTACCTTTACATGTTCAAGTCTCTTTTGAATTTCCTCCTGAGTGACCCATGCGCCAGTAGCTAAATTACTAGCACTGGGTATATTAAAAGGGAAGCCTTCATTATCTGGCTCCTCAGATGTATAGACAGATGAAAAATAAGAGTTCAAAATTTCAGCTTTTTCCCCGTTCTCATCAACCAACGTACCTCCCCGTGATAATAAAGATCCCACCCCTTCTTGCTTCATTTTTTTACTATTCACATAATTAAAAAATAATTTAGGATTCTTTTTACTCCTAGCAGCAATATCCCTTTCCATTTCTATTTTAGCTTGCCTGATAGCTTTTTTGCATGCTTTATTTGCTTCCTTGTACCTGATGAAAGTTTCCGCTGTCCCAGCTAACTTGAATGCTTTAAAAGCACGTTTTTTATTACCAACCTCGACCTTAACTCTTTTATTCAGCCATAAGGGTTTTGCTTTGCGATGCCTCTCCTTGCTTACAAGGGGAATATACTGTTGTGTATACCTGCAAAGCAATGTTTTAAAGATGTTCCATTTTCCTTCTGTGTCTAACCCCATGAAAAGCCTTTCCCAGTTGACACATTGCAGAGATGCCCTTAAACTGGCAAAGTCTGCACGTCTAAAATTGAGCGTTTTAGTTACTCCCTTATAGAGCTGTCTCTGTAGCATTATCTCAAAGGAGACCATGTTGTGATCACTGTTCCCCAAATGCTCACCCACACAAATGTTAGAGATAAGTTCAGTATTATTAGATATTACCAGGTCCAAAATAGACTCATTCCGAGTAGGTTCTTGAACCACCTGAAATAAAAAGTTGTCATTTAGCATATTTACAAACCTACTAGCTTTTTCTGACTTAGCCACCCCATTACTCCAGTCAATATCCGGATAATTAAAGTCCCCCATAATAACAACTTGACCCAATTTTGAAGCCTCCTCCATTTGCAAAAGTAGCTGGGCCTCATCCCCCTCATCTATACGGGGTGGTTTATAGCATACACCAATGATCATTTTCTTTGTGACCTTCAGCCCTACTGAAATTTCTACCCAAAGAGATTCAACGTTTTCATTGGTAATGTCTTTATTACATGGCTTTAAATCTGACTTTACATAAAGACAAACCCCTCCACCCTTTTTAATCCCTCTGTCCCTCCTAAAAAGCGTATACCCATTTAAATTCACTGCCCAGTCGCATTTTTCATCCCACCAGGTCTCAGTGATACCAATTAAGTCATAATTTTCAATACATGCAATAGCCTGCAGCTCCCCTATTTTTCCCGACAAGCTACGCGCATTAGCCAGCATGCAGCGGAGATTACTACTTCTTCCTCTACAGCTTACATTAGCTAAAGGACAGTTAGAGCTAAGGTGAAAATTAGTCTGTTTCCCTTGTAACAATGGAAGCTCCTTATCTGATAAACTATATGCCCCCCTCACTCCTCCCCCACAACCCTTTACTGGTCCCACTGCCCCATCTACACTAGCTCTCCCATAAGAATCTAGCTTACCAACCCCCCCCTTGTCTAGTTTAAACACTCCTCCAGCCTCTTAACCATTCTCTCCCCTAGCACAGTAGACCCCCTTCCATTGAGGTGCAATCCGTCAGGGCTGTATAGATTGTACCCCAAAGAAAAGTCAGCCCAGTGCTCTAGGAACCCAAACCCTTCCTTCCTACACCAAGACTTTAGCCACGCATTTAGCTCCCTAAGCTCCCGCTGTCTCCCTAAACTAGCACGTGGCACCGGCAAAATTTCCGAAAAAATGACATTGGAGGACCTTTGCTTAATTTTAGAGCCTAGATCCCTGAACTCACTCTTTAAGGTCCCCCACCTACCGTTCATTTTGTCGTTAGTACCGATATGTACCAAGACAGCCGGGTCATGCCCAGCCCCTCCCAATAATGTGTCGACCCGATCAACCACATGCCGAACCCTGGCACCAGGAAGACCGCAAACTGTCCGGTTGAAGCGATCCGCTCGACAGATTACCCTGTCCACTTTCCTAATGATTGAATCCCCTATAACCACCATCTGTTTAGGCCTAGCTCTGCTCTCCTCCCCACCACTACTAGAGAAACTGGTCTCCCGGCTGTTAGAGAGATCAGCCTCATCTAGAACCGCCAGTCCAGAGTTCACACTCCCATCTTCTTCACACAATCTGGCAAATCTGTTGGGATGCGCAAACCCTGGAGCAGCCTCCCTTTTTCTTTTCCCCACACTAGATTTTCTAACTGTCACCCAGCTTACTGCCCTATCATCCTTTCCTTGCTCCCCTCCCCCCATACTATCTGACCCCGCTAGTTCTTGTTCAGTTAGCAAGAGACTTCTTTCAAGATTGTCAATAGAACGCAGTGTTGCAACTTGTTCCTCTAGTGCTCTAACGCGAGCCTCTAAAGTGGCAACTCGCTCACATCCACAACAGAGGTATGCACTTTGGAACTGTTGTTCCACAACTGCATACATGCGGCAGGCTGTGCACTGTGTCATACCTTCAATGTTGCTGCCACTCATTCTCCCAGTTACAGAAACAGTTAAACAAAAATTGGTGAAAAAAGGCTATTAGTTCTCTCTAGCGACATAACAGTTAAGTTTTTTTGTTGCCAAGGAAACCTGACACTCCAGCGCCCCAGCAGTTGGCACCTTTGAAAACAATGGCGTTATCTTCAGAGCTGTGCCCAAGTTTACGGTGAACACAAAAATAACTTTTGGTAAATGCAGGCGTGATCATCAAGCTTCCTTTAGAAATGACACATTTTCTGTGTCCCAACTTTGTTTTGCAGTGCTCTGGGCGTTTTAGACTGTGTCTAAGGCAAAATATAAACATCCAAATACACATAATGCAAGCATGCTGCAGATTGCTGTTATTGAACTCCATGGGAGATTAGGATAAAGGCAAGCATAATTTATTAGCTTCTGTACTACAGTGACTAAATTAAAGAAACAAAACCTTCCTTAAATTACTTTTTCTAAAAAATATATTTATAAATTTATCGAATTGATTTCTATTTATGTTTTTTTCTGACTACTGTGGATTGAATGCTTTAGAATCTCAGCCATAAAGCAGGGCAGGACTGCTGCTTACAATGGGTGGGATCAGATAGGATCTGTGCCACTGTGACAGAATGGTCTGTTATACAGATAGCTAGAATCTCAGCCATAAAGCAGGGCAGGACTGCTGCTTACAAAGGGGGGATCAGATAGGATCTGCGTCGGACTGGGAACCCAGGGGCCCACCAGAAAACCTTAGGCCCGCTTTCCAAACTATTTTTCCTCCTTCCCTCACCCAACCTCTTCATTCTCCTAGTCTCTTTTATTTACATGCTAGCATATATTCTTCCATCTATTTCTGCTCTTTGTCCCCATTCAGAAATAGGGAATGAGCATGAAGCAGGCCAAATGGTAAGGAGCAGGAGTGCCCACTGACACCTGGGCCCACTGGGAGTTTTCCAGGTATCCTGGTGGGCCAGTGTGACACTGCCTGCATCCCACCCACCATGCATAAATAACCAGTCCCTGGTAGTAAATGGTTAAAGGAATATTGTCATGAGAAAACATGTTTATTTCAAACCCCATCAGTTAATAGATTTTCTTATATTTAATTTTGAAATATCACATGGGGCTAGCCATATTCTTCATTTCCCAGGGTGCCACAGCCATGTGACCTGTGCTCTGATAAACTTCAGTCACACTTTACTGCTGCGCTGCAAGTTGGAGTGATATTGTAAGAGTACCTGGTGGTCTAGTGGGGCAGCGGGGATGCCCGCCGCTCTCTAAGCAGGGACGCCCGCCTCTTCGTGCGCACCGACGCGTGCGTCCTGCTCTTCTGGCGCGCCGATGTGCACGTCCTACTCTTCTGGCGCGCGGCAGTGCATGCGCATCCTTTTAAACTGGTGCGACCCGTGACGTCATCACGCAAGGTGACTGTGCATAATTTTGTTGCCCAACTTCAGTTTCGCTTCCTGGTTCCTGTTCTTGTTCATTTTGATTGCTGATTCGTGTTTGACCCTTGCCTGACCTTGACTTCGCTGTTTGTTTTCTGTATTGACCCTTTGCCTGTTTACTGACTACGCTTTTGGATTTTTACTCTGTACCTCGCTGCCTGCACGTTTTGACCTCAGCCTGTTCCACATTGTCTCCTCTCCTTAACTTTACATTAAACGCTAGGTTCCCTAGCCTGCTCAGAACATTTGCCCTGGTTCTCTCACAATAAGTCCTGGCGGCACCCGCGTAGCAGAGGGCTCCTCCCGAAGTGAAAGGTGGCTGTTATAGGCAGAAGAGTGAGCTCTGACCAGAATCTTGGCTTTTGTTCTCGGTTTGGGATACCGTGCGTGACAGTAAGTTGGGCCAAAGAAAATGGATCCTGAAGGGGCCTCTGCTTCATCCACTTCTCCTGAAGTTATGCTTTCAAATCTCCAGCATCTTGGGGAGCAAAAGACTAAACAAGATCAAATTGTCCGATGTCTCCAGGGGTTGGCTGCTAGATTGGATGCCCTCCAACAGCAACCTGCTGCCGCTGTTCCGCTCTCTTTGGGTAAAACCCGTTGTCAATTCCTGTGGGTGTTCCCCTTGGAGAGCCTAAGATACCTTTTCCCAAGAAGTTCTCTGGGGATCCGAGTAAATTTTTTGCTTTCAAGGAGGCATGCAAGCTTTATCTTAATTTTTTGCCTCGCTCTTTTCCCACTGAAAGGCCAAAGTAAATTTTGTGATCACTTTACTGTTAGGTGATCCTCAGGTTTGGGCATTCACTCTAGTCTCTTCTGACCCAGCTCGGCATTCTTTTGAGCCATGGCTATTATCTATGATGATCCTGATCGGGCTACCTCTGCCGACTTGGCCATCCGTACCCTCAAACAAGGCAGGAGGCTAGTTGAGGAGTATTGTACGGAGTTTTGGCGGTAGAGACAGGTTGGAATGATTCAGCCCTTCATAGTTAGTTCAGAGCTGGTCTGTCTGATGCTATTAAAGACAGTCTCACTAATTACCCTGCTCCCTCATCCCTTGATGCGTTAATGTCCCTTTCTATTCAAATAGATAGGAGACATAGGGAGAGGCATCAGGAGAGAACTGCCTCCTCTATAACCCACTCTCTATCTCTGGTGCCTGAGCCCATACGAAACATTGCTACTCCTATGCCTGTGGAGGAGCCTATGCAATTGGGTTCTACTCATTTGTCTTCGGAAGAAAGACTCTGTAGACGCACTAATGGGTTATGCATGTATTGCGGTGAGGGTGGTAATTTCCGCAAAGATTGTCCAAAAAGGTCGGGAAACTGCAAAGCCTAAACAAGTCTGGGGAGTCTTGTTTGTACAATGCAGTTTCTACTTCCCAAACTGTGTCCTCTAAAATCTTCATTCCCCTGCTCCTCGATTGGGGATGCAGTAATTTTAAGATTCTGGCCTTTTTGGATTCTGGAGCGGCTGGGAACTTTTTGGATGTTAATTTTGTCCATAAGCTGGGTATTCCTTGTACCACTTTAGTCCCTCCAGTCAGGTTACTGGCTATTGATGGGAGTCCGCTTGGGTGTGGGTTTGTGTCTTCCAGATCTCAGGATCTAGTCTTGTCCATTGAGGGTTCTCATAGGGAACAGCTATTTTTCTATTTAATCAATTGTCCTGATACCCCTGTGATCCTAGGTCTCCCATGGTTACAAAAACATAACCCACATATTGACTGGGTCTCTAGTAGGATATGTAGTTGGGGAGAACACTGTGAAGTGTCATGTTCTAAAAGGTCTGTTTTCATTGCTACAACCTCTCTGAAGGGTCTTCCTCCCCAATATCCTGCCTTCGCTGACATCTTCTCTAAAAGGGCGACTGAGTCACTACCTGCACATAGACCCTATGATTGTACAATTGAATTAGCTCCTGGGGCTGTTCCTCCTAAAGGTAGAACCTATCCACTTTCTCTTCCTGAAACTCAAGCAATGGAAGAGTACATTAAGGAAAATTTGGAGGGGCAGGTTTCTTCTTTGTAAGCAAGAATGATGGGGGTCTTAGGCCCTGTGTTGATTATAGAGGTCTGAACAAGATAACTGTTAAAAACCGCTACCCCCTTCCCTTGATCTCAGAGCTCTTTGACAGGGTTAAGGGTGCTTCGATTTTCACTAAACTTGATCTGGGGGTGCATACAACTTAATCCGGATTAAGGAGGGGGATGAGTCGAAAACAGCCTTTAATACTCGTGATGGGCATTATGAATATTTGGTAATGCCTTTTGGGTTATGTAACGCTCCTGCTGTCTTCCAAGAATTTGTAAATTATATTTTTTGTGACCTTCTAGGATGCTATGTGGTAGTATACCTAGATGATATTCTGATCTATTCTTCTAATCTAGAAAATCATCATTGTCACGTTCAGGAAGTACAACAGAGACTTAGACAGCATCAGTTATATGTTAAGCTTGAAAAATGTTTTCTTGATGTTCCTTCTGTTCATTTTCTGCGGTACATCATTTCTCAACATGGTTTAGAAATGGAACCAACTAAGGTAGAGGGAATTTTGAATTGGGCTCAACCCCTTTCTTTACGTGCCATTCAAAGATTTCTGGGTTTTGCCAATTATTATAGACTGTTAATTAAGGGATTTTCTTCCCTGGTGGCCCCAATCACGGCCCTTACAAAAAGTGGGTTGATCCTAGTATTTGGTCCAAGGAAGCGTTAAAAGCTTTTCAGTTCCTTAAAGAAGCTTTTATTTCTGCTCCAGTTGTGTCACCCAGATTCTACCTTACCGTTCCTTGTCAAAGTTGACACTTCTGAGGTGGGAGCTGGAGCGGTATTGTCACAGCCGTCACCCTGTAATCTGTAAGATTCATCCTTGTGCCTTCTTTTTAAGGAAATTCTCCCTTACAGAGGCTAACTATGATATCAGGAACAGGGAACTGCTGGCAGTTAAATGGGCCTTTGAGGAATGGAGACATCTTTTAGAAGGCGCTAAACATCCTGTTAATGTCTTCACTAATCATAAGAATTTACTGTAGGCAGGAAAGATGGGCTTTATTCTTTACCCGTTTCAATTTTATTCTAACCTATAGACCAGGGTCCAGAAATGTAAAAGCCGATGCCCTTTCTAGGAGTTTTGTTTCTAGTCCTAAAGAACACCTTGAATCTGACACTATCCTCCCTAAGGAAGTGATTGTGGCTGCCCTAACCTGGGAGGCTTTTTGTTCCAGAAAATTTACGCGAGGCTGTTTTATCTGAAACTCATGATTCCAGGGTAGCAGGGCATCCTGGCCAAAGTAAGACTTGTTCAATGTTATCTCGTTCCCTTTGGTGGCCTACTATGCAACTAGATGTTGCCAACTATATTAATTCTTGTGCAGTTTGCCAACGCTCCAAACCATCTAGGTCTTTACCTCAGGGCTTATTACAATCACTCCCTATTCCCGAGAGGCCGTGGACTCATATTTCCATGGACATGGTAATACTGTTATTTGGGTGGTAGTAGATCGCTTTAGTAAGATGTGTCATTTCATTCCCCCTCCCGCCCTCCCCTCTGCCAAAACTTTGACTGGCCTTTTCATTGCTAATATTTTCAAATACAATGGGGCTCCACTGAATATTGTTTCTGATAGGGGGGTTCAATTTGTCTCTAGGTTCTGGAGGGCATTCTGCTCTCTTTTGGGTACTGACCTGTCCTTTTCTTCAGCTTATCACCCTCAAGCAAATGGCCAAACTGAAAGGACAAACCAGTCTGTGAGTTTCTTCCGTGGGCTGAGTTTGTCTTCAATAATGCCACTCATGCTTTACTGGGGAATCTCCTTTTTTTATTGTTTATGGTCTTCATCCAAGGGGTTCTTATTTTTCTGGTCACTTTTTTGCTGTCCCTGCTGCTAATTCTATGGTAAAACATTTTTCGCAGGTTTGGCAGAAAATTCTAAATTCTCTGTCTTCTGCCGTGAGTACCCAAAAAGAGAGCCACCGATATATTTCTCTTGAGGTTCCTTCCTCCAAATTGGGTCCCAAATTCATTGGTCCTTTTGTCTTTTCGGAGGTTATTAACCCTTCCTCAGTCCACTTAAAGCTTCCCCCTGAACTCAAAATTTCAAATACTTTTCATGTCTCTCTTTTAAAGCCTGCCAAGGTAGTTCGCCAACGTTCTCCTCCTCCTCCAGTTGTCGTAGATAGTCAGCCTGAGTATGAGATACAAAGAATTGTTGATTCACGTATTTCTAGGGAAGGGTGACAGTATCTTGTACACTGGAGTGGAAGACAGATCTTGGGTTTCTGCTGCTGATGTCAAGGCTGATCGCCTTATCAGACAATTTTATGCTAGGTTTCCTGAAAAACCTAGGGGTCCAGTGGCCCCCTCTAGAGGGGGGGTAATGACCTGGTGGTCTAGTGGGGCGGAGGGGATGCCCGCCTCTTCGTGCGCACCGATGCATGTGTCCTGCTTTTCTGGCGCGTGCATCTTTTTAAACCTGCATGACCTGTGGCATCATTCTGCAAGGCGCGAATTCCAAATATATAAAGGTGACTGCGCATAATTTTGTTGCTCAACTTTGGTTTCGCTTCCTGGTTCCTGTTCTTGCTGATGTTGTTGATTGCTGATTCGTATTTGACCCTTGCCTGACCTTAACTTTGCTGTTTGCTGCCTGTACTGACCCTTTGCCTTTTTACTGACTACGCTTTTGGATTTCCACTCTGTACCTCGCTGCCTGCACGGTTTCGACCTCAGCCTGTTCCACATTGTCTCCTCTCCCTAACTTTACATTAAACGCTAGGTTCCCTAGCCTGCTCAGAACATTTGCCCTGGTTCTCTCACAATAAGTCCTGGTGGCACCTGAGTAGCGGAGGGCTCCTCCCGAAGTGAAAGGTGGCTGTTATAGGCAGAAGAGTGAGCTCTGACTGGAATCTTGGCTTTTGTTCTGGGTTTGGGATACTGTGCGTGACAGATATCTTATTTAAGTCAACCAGTTGGTAAAAAATGGGCTTGATTCCAATGTTGTTAATAGATAGAAATATAAAAGACATAGAAAGGGTGGTGGGTATTTTTTTTCCAGTTGTTAACCCTTCTAAAACCCCACACATATAGGCATAAAGGGTAAATAAGGGCTAAGCATTTTGCATTTTTCAATGCAATTCACAAAAGGAGAAACACCGAAAATAACCATTGATTAAAAAAAAAAAAACATTATAGGGATTCCTCACCCAAACAAACTTTTAGTATGTTGTATAGAGTGCTATTATGAAATTATTTGCAATTGGTCTTCATTGTTTTATTTTTTATTTCAGCTTTATTTTTATTATTATTTATGTTTTTTTTTAATTATTTATCTTTATTTTCAGCATGGAATTTTAGTAGCTATATGGTTGCTAGGTTCCAAATTACACTAGCAACCAGACAGTGGTCCGAATGAGAAACTGGAATATGAATATAAGGGATATATAAAATATAAGGGATAAAATTAAAACAATCAAATTGTGGACTTAAAAAGCAATGGTTTTTGGCTGCCTTTTTTGGCTGCCTTTTTGAAAGCTGGAAAAGAGGCAGAAAAGGAAGAGCAAATATTCTAAATTTATAAAAAATAAATAAAGACCTTTTGAAAAGTTGAAAGTAAATTCTTATAACTGAGAGGCTTGGGGATGAAGAGACCACACCCACTCCATGCACCAATTATGTATCTTTTTACATACTTTAGCGTTTAATGGATATAAACCCAAATATTAAAGTTTACATAATAAAAGAATATGTATTTCTCCAATATATGTTTATTACCAATGTTTTTACACCCCTTCACCCTCAACATATCTCCATCTGGTCAAAGGCAAGTGGATTGCTACCTACAAGCTCCTGTAACCAAGCCGTATATGTAAATGTATAGGAATATATCTGTCATCTATGGGGAGAAAGTGTTTTTCTACCCATGATTCTACCAGTGATTCCTTTCGGAGGGTAGTTTCTAGCCAATCTATGTGGTGTTCCAGATCTAGTTTTTATTTTACTAGTTCTAGGGGAGGAAGGGATGACCATTAGAGATGTAGCGAACCTCACAAAAAAACTTCCGCCAAAAAGTGCGAACGTTCGCGAACTTTGCGAACCCCATAGACTTCAATGGGAAGGCGAACTTTAAAACCTAGAAAAGCCATTTCTGGCCAGAAAACTGATTTTAAAGTTGTTTAAAGGGTGCCACGACCTGGACATGCAAAAATGTCTCTGAAAAATACGTTGTTGACACAGCATTGCGTTTTGTGCTGTAAAGGGCACAAATCACACTACATTTCTAAACTTGTGTAATAAACTGCTTTAAAACGTCCGGCGTCTACATGCCAATCAAGTCGTGTAAAGGTTACAGCCGATTCACACGCAAAGACAAAACGCCACGTTTACTGCAACGAAAAAAAACGCAAAAAGCTTTAATGATACCGTCAAGTGAGCGAATAATAGTTTTTACTAGTTGCTTGTCACCTCCAGGACGTTCGCCCGGTCGGTGGGAATATTTCTGTAGTGGTGTGTTTAGCAGTCACCGTGCTTGTGCGCATGTGCACGGTCAGGCAGAGGTAATTCAATGTACAGTGAAGTGAACCAAAAAACACTGATTCTGCAGTGTGGGCCCAGTTTTGGCCTACTTTATTGATCACCTGCGGTGACCATAAAAGATACGATTTTGCCGTTGTTGCAGAACCCTGAAAAATCAGGAATGTGTACATTCCTGAAAAATTATGTTTTTTTTGTCGCAGCCACTGAAGCACAGAGGCCAGAAAAAATATGTTAGATAAATGTTGAAAATATTTGTTTTTTTGTTGTCGCAGCCACTGAAGCACAGAGGACAGAAAAAATATGTTATAAATATGATATAACAACCATTTTGCTAGGCAAACCCTTTCCAAAAACTAATATAGCGTACCAAGCACTGATCAACCATGTTTTAACAGCAACTCGAATTTTGATAGCTGCACATTGGAAAACTCCAACCCCCCCCTACCTTAGCTGAGGTCAATCAAAGACGAGTAGAATTTAACAAGGTTTTTGAAGCTGGCATTGCCAGACTAGCTAATAGAACCCCCCACTTTCTCAAAATTTGGACGCCCTGGGAACTGTACGCTAATGAAGGCTGAAACCCTATTGTAGCGTTGAAATATAACTACCTAATATGTGTCTTACCAACTACCTTTTTTCATCTTATCTTGAACTGAGACATCATGAAATGCACCACCGTGAAAACCTATATACACCCTTAATAACCTTACCATGCTGCACTGTTATTTCATACATGTTTGCATTTATTACTGTCATTGTACAATTACCATTGTCGAAATCTAATAAAAAATATGTTACAAAAAAAAGAAAATATTTGTTTTTTTGTTGTCGCAGCCACTGAAGCACAGAGGCCAGAAAAACTCAGGATTTACCTGTCCAAAAAGTTTGGCTTAAAATGAAACCAGTAGGATTTGCACCCTAGTTTGTACAGTGGTGGAGGAGGACGCTAAAGGACAGCTGTGTGTGGAGTCATGCGGCGTGCAGAGAAGGACAGCTGCATGGGGAGTCAGAACAAGTCTTCCGGCGTGCAGTAACCCTCCGAGATCCATGCCTCATTCATTTTAATAAAGGTCAGGTAATCCACACTTTTGTGACCTAGGCGAGTTCTCTTCTCAGTTACAATCCCTCCTGTTGCACTGAAGGTCCTTTCTGAGAGGACACTTGAGGCGGGCCAAGACAAGAGGTTTATGGCAAATTGTGACAGCTCTGGCCACAGATCAAGCCTGCGCACCCAGTAATCCAGGGGTTCATTGCTCCTCAGAGTGTTGATATCTGTAGTTAATGCCAGGTAGTCCGCTACCTGCCAGTCGAGGCATTCTCTGAGGGTGGAACCAGAAGGGTTCTGGCGCTGCCTTGGACTGAAAAAACTTTGCATGTCTGATGTTACAGAGTGGCCAAAGTGCATTGTACTTGCAGGTGTGCTCGTGGTAGGATTACTGGCACCTCTGCCCCTGGAATGTCGAGTGACATCACCCTTAAAAGCATTGTACAACATGTTTTGCAGGCTGGTTTGGAAATGCAGCATCCTTTTGGACTTGTGGTACGTTGGTAACATTTCTGCCACTTTATGCTTGTAACGAGGGTCTAGTAGCGTTGCGACCCAGGTCCTTCTCCTTAAGCCTCTTGATACGGGGGTCCTTCAACAGGCATGACAGCATGAAAGACCCCATTCTCACAAGGTTGGATGCAGAGGTATCCATCTCCCCTTCCTCGTTATCAAGGACTATGTCATCAACCACGGTGTCCTCCCCCCAGCCACATACAAGACCAGGGGTCCCCAAAAGGTGACCACAAGCCCCCTGGGAAGCCTGCTCCGGTTGGTCTTCCTCCTCCACAAAGCCACCTTCCTCCTCTGACTCCACTTCTGACACCTCTCCCTGCGTTGCAGCAGGTGCCTGGGCTCGTTCTGGTGATTCCGCTCAAAAATCGTGCTCTTCCTGCTCCTGGTCACGCTGGTCTATGGCCTCATCTGTCACTTGTCGCACGGCACGCTCCAGGAAGAAAACAAAGGGTATTAGGTCGCTGATGGTGCCTTCGGTGCGACTGACCATATTTGTGACCTCGTCAAAAGGGCGGATGAGCCTGCAGGCATCACGCATAAGCACCCAGTAACGGGGGAAAATAATCCCCAGTTCTGCAGATCCAGTCCTACCACCCAGTTCAAATAGGTATTCGTTGATGGCTCTTTGTTGTTGCAGCAGACGTTCAAACATCATTAGCATGGAATTCCAGTGAGTCTGACTGTCGCAAATTAAACGCCTGACTGGCAAGTTGTGCCGCCGCTGAATGTCAGCAAGGCGTGCCATGGCTGTGTAGGAATGTCTGAAATGGCCAGACACCTTCCTGGACTGCCTGAGAATGTCCTGCAATCCTGGGTACTTCGAGACAAACTGTTGGACTATCAAATTTAGAACATGTGCCATGCAGGGCAAATTGCCCAGTCTCAGTGCTGCCAACAGATTGCTTCCGTTGTCACACACCACTTTTCCGATCTTCAGTTGGTGTGGGGTCAGCCACCGATCGGCCTGTGAGTGCAGAGATGACAGGAGTGCAGATCCGGTATGGTTTCTGCTTTCCAGGCACGTCATGCCCAAGACAGCATGACAACGGCACGTCGAATAGCCTATGGGGAGCTGGGGGTGCACAGGTGTGGAGGAGGACACAGCAGCAGAGGAGGAAGAAGCCGAGGAAGAAGCCGAGTTAGAGAGCGAAGGAGGAGTAGAGGGGGTGGCAGACCCGCATGCAGGTTCACCCAGTGGGCAGTGTAGGTGCCTGCCCTGACCATGCTTGGAGGACCATGTGTCAGTAGTCATATGGACCTTTGCCCCAACACTAAATGACAGAGATTCGGTGACTTGGCTCTGCACATGCTGGTACAGGTGTGGTATTCCCTTCTGGGGAAAAAAATTGCGGCTGGGTACCTTCCACTGCGTTGTCCCAATTGCTACAAATTTGTGGAAGGCCTCCAGCTGGTATGGTAAAAGCTGGCGGGCTAAGAGTGCAGACAAGCCAGCTGTCAGACGCCGGGCAAGGGGGTGACTCGGAGGCATTGGTTTCTTACGCTCAAACATGGCCCTCACAGAAACTTGACTGGGGGCAGATTAGCAGGAACTGGTGGTCAAGGTGGAAGGCGGAGTGGAGGGTGGTTGAGACGGGTCAAGGACAGCAGAGGTAGAGCAGTAAGATGCTGGACTAGAAGGAGGGTGGCTTAGAGTTTGGCTGCTGCCTTTGAGGTGTTGCTCCCATAGCTTTGTGTTTGGAGTTCATGTGCCTTCGCATAGCAGTTGTACCTAAGTGGGTGTTGGGCTTCCCAAGACTCAGTTTCTGACTGCACTCATTGCAAATTACAGCGCTTTTGTCAGAGGCACACACATTAAAAAATGCCACACTGCTGAGCCTTTTGATGCAGGCTTTCTAGCGGTAACAGTAGTAGCGGGTGCATTGGCTGGCTGACCACAGGTGCCGATTCATGTTGTTGCCCTACTGTTCCCTGCGAGCTGTCCCTGCTTCTTCTAAGTCTTATTCTCCTCCTGCCTCTCTGACTCTCCGTCTCTCCATCTGAACTATCCTCCTCTTGCTCTCTTCTTCTGGGCACCCACAAAACATCAATCTCCTCATCATCATTCTCCTCAGATGCATCAATTTCTTTTGACAGCTCACAGAAGGCAGCAGCAGCGGGGACCTCATCCCACCTTATGTCCATCTCTGTTGTGTTGCCTGCCTGAATTATGATATCTGGTGTAACGTCCTCATCTCCTTCATCTTCTTCTGGAAAAAATGGTTGCGCATCACTCACTTCAACAAACTCATGTGAACACAACTCCTCTAACTCATCCAGTGAAGAAGGGGCGGCGGTGGTGGAGGAAGTGGTACGTGGGGTGCCCATAGCAGAGGAGGATGAGGATGTTGTGGCAAAGTTAGAAACGGTAGAGGATGGGGTGTGCTGTGTAAGCCAGTCAACTACCTCTTCAGCATTTTTGGAGTTCACGGTAAGTGCCTTCGGAACACTGGTCGATTTCCTAGGGCCACAGGATATCATAGCAGCACGGCCCCTAGTGCCTCTGCGTGGCGGCCTGCCTTTGCCTGGCATTTTTTTTATTTTTACAAAACAACAACAACTTGGGTGATGTTTCTGGACACGGAACTATTATTGTTATTTAGACAGAATGTGAAAAAGCTCACACAGCTAGGTGGCACTTGGTTGAAGAAGACACTGGCAACAAGGCCTGCAATGGCAACGTATACAGTAGTGGATATATTATTGCTGGTGGAAAAACGTCACTCAGGTGATGTTTCTGGACACGGAATTATTATTGGTATTTAGACAGAATGTGAAAAAGCTCACACAGCTAGGTGGCACTTGGTTGAAGAAGACACCGGCAACAAGGCCTGCAATGGCAACGTATACAGTAGTGGATATATTATTGCTGGTGGAAAAACGTCACTCAGGTGATGTTTCTGGACACGGAATTATTATTGGTATTTAGACACAATGTGAAAAAGCTCACACAGCTAGGTGGCACTTGCTTGAAAAAGACACTGGCAACAAGGCTTGCAATGGCAACGTATACAGTAGTGGATATAGTATTGCTGGTGGAAAAACGTCACTCAGGTGATGTTTCTGGACACGGAATTATTATTGTTATTTTTAGACAGAATGTCTAAATAAATATCTAAATATCTATATTGTAAACTAGCGGGATCCAGGACAGACACTTTCTTGGCTTTAAGGCAGTTTATTTACACAGGGGTGCCCATTTCAGAATACAAAACAAATCATAAAAATAAACCCTGCCCTCTGGGCACTACCTTCACACAGATTAGTTCCCTCACTAACCTGGGCCCCTTGTGGACTACCAGTAAGAAAACACAAATGTTGGGGTCACCCCTGTACTCACAACAATTCTGGGGGATTAGCTCAGCCTCCTGGCTTTCCTTTCAGCTCCTTAGATCCTCAGTCTCTTGGCAGCTTTCTCAAGTCTGGGCTCCCTCTGCTTCTGGCAGTGGCAGGCAGCCCCCCAGCTCCTCTGGGAGTCCTAACACAGAGAGGTGTCCTTCCTGCTCTGTGCCCTGCTCTGAGAGAGTGTCTCACACCTTTCTATACCATTAAATACCTTTTCCACAGGACAGCCTTCCTGTGGAAAGTAAGCTCCAATATGTGAGCTGGACTACTGGAATGGATCGCCTGATCCATTTGTTCCTTCCAGAACCCTATAGCTTTCAGGGCCAGACAGAACAATCTTTTAAACAGAGCAAACATTCTCGGTTTATCATCCTCTCCCTTAGAGATTACATCTCCCACTATGGGGAACGTGAAGGGAAAACCTCACCTTTTCTCTCATTTGTTGAGCCATTCTACCACATATCCCTCCCCTCTGCTTCAGCCCGTAGGGGTGAGCACAATAAGCCATCCCACTGCTTTCTTGCTCTAGGGACTTAGGGGCTTTTCCTTCAGGACCTTCACCAGTTTTAGCTTGTCTCTGACTTTTCAAGCTCAGTTCCACACACTCTTGCTCCTTTAACAAAGTGGAACTTGGAGTGAGACCATTTTTACTCACAGTGATCTCAACATCCCTTTCACCACATCTTTGCGGACCCCAATGCATTTTTGGAATTCCTACAGCTTGGGACACCTGTCCTAGGGGTACATTTTTCCTACCTAGTGACCCCCACAGAAATTTAAAGTCTCCTTTCAAAAGCATCATTGGCATCACATTTACAATACTTCTCTGTTGTAACACAACCGGGTCTGGAACCTGCGGAGAAAAACTGTTAGACAACAAAACATCACTTTTAGAGTCTCTAAACTGTTCCTTTGCGTAAGGCACCTCCTTATCACTACTTGGCATCACAGTTCTAGAGCATGAACATTTGTCATATAATCTTGCAACAGTCCTGCCACAGTTCTGTCTTGTTCCCAGTCCTTCTTGATCTTTCACATCAGAAAGTTCAATGTCCTTTCCTTTAGCTATAGTCTTTACAGCATCAGGACTATGGTCATCAGAATCCACAGGAGGATTACTAAATGGCTGCACATTACAAACTGGACTTTCTAGCTCAAAGTCACTCAGTTCTTTACCTTGAGGTATACTTACCACCACTGGAATCTTACCATCAAGGTTCTCTTCCTGGTCTGTACAGAACCCACCCCCAGATAACCTTGTTGGCACTTTTAAGGCTTGGGGTTCCAGTCCTGGCACAACCACATCACTTACTTCATCAGAAGATAAAACTTTAAAACTTAACCCTCCTACCTCCTCAGGCCTAGGAGATGGTGCAACTAGATTCTTCTTTTGAAGGTCATCTTGCAGCTTTTCCTGTTGCTGTGGCAACTGCTCCTTTAGCAGCTGGATTTCAGCATCCCTCTTACCAACACACTGTTTTAAAGATTCCATCTCTTGCAGAACTGTGGTTCTGTGTTGCTCCTCCTGTAACACTTGACCCTGTAACATGTAAAGTCTTTGCTGCAGGGAACCTCTCTCAACTTTTAAATCAAAGTTCTGATCCCTCAGAAACTTTTCCTCAGTCTGACGGACTGTTAGTTGGGCCTGAAGCTGCTCCATAGCTTTAGCCTGTACCTGTTTGCACTGCTCCAGATCCTCTTTCTGGGCTTTGCAATCACACAGCCGAGTCTCCAGCAATCTGTGTGACTTGAAAAGGTTATTTAACTGTAACTCCAATGTTGCTCTTTCTGCAGTGTCTTTCCTCAACTGTTCCTGCAGACTCTTTTCTCTCTCAGCCAATATGACCTTGGCATCAGCCAGCTCTGTACATTGCCTTTGCAAATTTACTACGTGTGTGTGCAGTGCTGCATTTGCTCGGGCTAATTCTGTACACTTTTCCTCATATTTTTGCTGTCTCTCAGCAGTATCTTTGTGAAGGTTTAAGGCCTCAGCAAGCCTCTTGTTCAGGTCAGCGACCTCCGTCTGTAGCTCCATCACAACTTTATTTTTCTGTTCTGACTCCAGTGCATTTCTCTCAACCTCTGAAGCCAGACTCTCCTTTAGAGACTTGATCTCACTTTTCTTATCAAGAATCTCTATAGAGTGCATCTCTTTAAGCAACACTCCTTCTCTTTGGGACTGTTCAAGCTGGCTTTGTTTCTCTTTAAAAGCCTTGGCCAGTTGAGCATACATCACTTTCAACTTTTCAATGTATTTTACCTGTTCAGACTGATCACTCCTTTCCGGCTCTTTTACCACCGCTTTAGTGGGCACTTTCACTCCAGTGGCCAACTTAACCTCTTTTGCCTTGGGTACATTTGAGGCACCAACCTCTTGGGACTTTACAGCACATTCACTCTGTATACCGGGCACACTTCCCACCAAGGATACACTCTCACTATTTGCCAATACCTTTACCAGCGAGAGTAGGGATGCCACAGTCTTGCTCCCCTTGCCATCAGATTGCTGGATGTGGGACACCAGTTCAGGACACAGCACTTTTTCCAACATCACCTGGTTAAACTGGAAGTTATTAATGAGATGGAGGAAACACAGGAGTTTACTTTCCACTGACTCCTTGTCCTGATGGGTTAACCTTTGTGATAATTCTGGCAAAGCTTTAGCAATCAAATGAAGCTCACTGGGCTGAATTTGCTGGCAACATTTGGCAGCCATGGCTAAAGCATTTCTCTTTGCTTGGATGCTGAAGCATTCTAGGTCATAGAAACAATCACCCAGTTCACCAGTCAGTAATATGGCCCTGCCATGTGTATGAGACAAAATCTCAAGGATAGCAAAAGCTTGTTCCACCACATCAAGGTTTCTTACACACTGTACCTCTTCCAGTAGTATGGGAACTGCATCAACTACTACTTCAGAAGAGAGAGGAAATACAGGTATGGGATCCCTTATCCGGAAACCCATTATCCAGAAAGCTCCGAATTACGGAAAGCCCGTCTCCCATAGACTCCATTTTAATCAAATAATTAAGATTTTTAAAACTGATTTCCTTTTTCTCTGTAGAAATAAAACAGTACCCTGTAATTGATCCCAACTAAGATATAAATAATCCTTATTGGATGCAAAACAATCCTAATGGGTTTAATTAATGTTTATTGGTTTTTTAGTAGACTTAAGGTATGGAGATCCAAATTACGGAAAGACCCCTTATCCGGAATACCCTTGGTCCCGAGCATTCTGGATAATGGGTCCTATACCTGTACATCCAAAATACTTTTTAATGCTTGGCAGGTAAAGTTCAAAATATCAAAGTTATGGTTCATTTCCAGCAGTTTAACCAGTGCAACTACAACACTCTGTACTGGAAAGCTTTTTAAACATGTTACAGTCCTTTCTTTTAACCACTGAATCAAATCAGCAAGGCACTGCAGCTTCTGACTCTCATTGTCAGTTTTCACTTTATTTAACCATTGCTGCACCTGGAAGTTTGCTTTTGTGTTAACTCCATTGGGCTGTCAAACGCACACTTTAACTGCACAATCTTCAGCTTGACACGGAGATATTTTACATTCATGACATTTATTCACATCCCCAAGCATTGCACAGTCTATGCCCCATTTCTGTTTAACACCAACAGCAGTTTCAGGTTTAATCACAAAATTCACATCTTTTTGCAGTAAACACTCAGCACAATTTTGGTATCCCAAACTTTTCTCTTGTTCAAGACACATTTTCAGCAAACACTTTGCTTTCACAGAACCTTTTCTGCTTTGTTTGCCCATTTTGCACTGAGCATTGGATAACAGGCTGACTCAATTAGCCACATTAATTGTCCTGCACCGGTTAGCAGACTCTCAGCAAACTTCTGAATCACAAGCAATGATTCCACACACCTCTCATAGGATTTTAAACATTTGTTTTAGCCCAAGTTTACTTCACACAGTCCCACAGCAACTGCAACACACAGCAGGTGTACATTAAACTCACGGTATACTTGTTCCCAACTTCACTGTTGTTGGTCAGCTTTCAACCTTGCCTTTAAGAGGGTGTCTGTCACTTTAAATCTTCAAAACTTTGCTTTTCCTAGCAAACTTCTCTTTTTAAGCAAACTTTTGCGTTTGCCC
This sequence comes from Xenopus tropicalis, assembly GCF_000004195.4. NCBI lineage: Eukaryota > Metazoa > Chordata > Amphibia > Anura > Pipidae > Xenopus > Xenopus tropicalis. Next base: position 21,926,135 of record NC_030684.2, on the reverse strand, counting down.
GCATCCGAGCACCATATGTAAACTAGCGGGATCCAGGACAGACACTTTCTTAGCTTTAAGGCAGTTTATTTACACAGGGGTGCCCATTTCAGAATACAAAACAAATCATAAAAATAAACCCTGCCCTCTGGGCACTACCTTCACACAGATTAGTTCCCTCACTAACCTGGGCCCCTTGTGGACTACCAGTAAGAAAACACAAATGTTGGGGTCACCCCTGTACTCACAACAATTCTGGGGGATTAGCTCAGCCTCCTGGCTTTCCTTTCAGCTCCTTAGATCCTCAGTCTCTTGGCAGCTTTCTCAAGTCTGGGCTCCCTCTGCTTCTGGCAGTGGCAGGCAGCCCCCCAGCTCCTCTGGGAGTCCTAACACAGAGAGGTGTCCTTCCTGCTCTGTGCCCTGCTCTGAGAGAGTGTCTCACACCTTTCTATACCATTAAATACCTTTTCCACAGGACAGCCTTCCTGTGGAAAGTAAGCTCCAATATGTGAGCTGGACTACTGGAATGGATCGCCTGATCCATTTGTTCCTTCCAGAACCCTATAGCTTTCAGGGCCAGACAGAACAATCTTTTAAACAGAGCAAACATTCTCGGTTTATCATCCTCTCCCTTAGAGATTACATCTCCCACTATGGGGAACGTGAAGGGAAAACTCACCTTTTCTCTCATTTGTTGAGCCATTCTACCACAATATCTAATATATATATATCTAATACAGTGCTGTCCAACTTCTGTTGTACCGAGGGCCGGGATTTTTCCGACCTACGTGGTGGAGGGCCGATAATGGAAGCCAGTTTTGACCACTCCCCTTTTTGAAACCGCACCCACTTGAAACCACACCCATGTTATCACATGACCATACCCATATTAATGGTTGTAGTACAGCAAAAACCTGCCATACTCTGCCTGCCCTACCCTGCCTGTGTGCCATACTCTGCCTGCCCTACCCTGCCTTTGTGTGTACCATACTCTGCCTTCCCTACCCTGCCTGTTTGTGCCATACTCTGCCTTCCCTACCCTGCCTGTGTGTGCCATACTCTGCCTGCCCTACCCTGCCTGCGTGCCATACTTTTACTGTGTGTGCCATTCTTGGCTGGTTTGTGCCATACTTGGCCTGTGTGTGCCATACTCTGCCTGCCCTACTCTGCCTGTGTGTGCCATACAATACAGAGATTAAAAGGTGTGAACAACACAGGGGATTACATGTTTAAACAATACAGCCTGAATCTGAGGTGAGAACCATGCAGGGGGCCAGTTAATCACAGTACTGATACCATTTAAAACTTACAAAAGAGTAAGCCATCAAAGCAGCCAGACAGGTGGGGGGCCACACAGAGGGGGGTCGCGGGCCACCAGTTGGACAGCACTGATCTAATATATATATATATATCTAATATCTAAATATCTAAATAATAAGATAAATAAAAAAAAAAATAATAATAAAACAAAAGTGATCTCTGGTTGGTGCCGGTGGTGAACTACTAGGAGCAGCACACCAGTCCCCAACACGGCTAGACTAATAGCACTGGGCACTATAAATTACAGTAGCAAAGTAAAAAAACACAAATAAAAACAAATGGTGTGAATGTGTGGTTGGTGCTTAGTGCACTACTAGGAGCAGCACACCAGTCCCCAACAAAGCTAGACTAATAGCACTGGGCTCTATAAATTACAGTAGCAAAGTAAAAAAACACAAATAAAAAAAAATGATGTGAATGTGTGGTTGGTGCTTAGTGCACTACTATGAGCAGCATGCCTGTCTCCAACACACACAGATGGAGCTGCAGTACACAATGAAAAGAAGACTAGAGTAACAGTAATCAGAAAATAAAAGCAGTCCTTACAAGGACTATTGGGTTACAGCAGATGAGATCAGCACAGGACAGCTGCCCGCAGCAGCTACATACAGAGCAGTAGAAAGTAGATTACTAGTCAGCAAAGCTACCTAAACTGTCCCTCAAATCCCTGCACAGCTCTCTCCTTATGTGCTAATACAGAGCAGTAGAAAGTAGATTACTAGTCAGCAAAGCTACCTAAACTTCCCTCAAATCCCTGCACAGCTCTCTCCTATGCTAATACAGAACAGTAGAAAGTAGATTACTAGTCAGCAAAGCTACCTAAACTGTCCCTCAAATAGCTGCCATGCTTTTATTGCAGGGTAAATTAGAGGGGTTATCATATACATGTGAGGGTAATTGCTTGTTTGTAAGGAGTAGCAGGTATGCTGAGGAGTATGTGGGCGAGAGGAATTCTTCTAGTTCTGCTACTGCGTATTGCTCTGTTGAGCTAATCAAGTCTGCTACGTATCGTAGATTACATGCCAGGATGTAGGTTTGAATATCGGGGGGGTTTGCTAAATATCAGATATGGATATGGAATATCGGATATGGAATATCGGATGTGGTTGCTAAAGTTTTCTCCTGCTAATACGAGGCACTAATGGTTTTATTTGTAACTATCCCTGGCACTAGCTTTCTCTATCCTTTCTACTATGCAGATTCTGCCTCTTGAACCAATTCCTGGTCCTGTGAAGTCATTGCTACATTGATTCAAGAAACAAACCCAGCAGTGTAGAAAGGGAATGGCCTATTCCTATCAACTTTTCAACTTTATTATCTGACATTTTCTTCTGACTCTTTCCAGTTTGCAAATAGGGGTTGCTGACCCTGACGGCGAAAAAAAACCTATTGCTCTGTGTCATGTTAGGCCCAGCAGTAAAGGGTTAAGTTTTCAATTTTTTGCACTGTTTACCCTTGTAATATTTAATATAAAATTTAATAAGTTCTGTCCTTTGGCTCTATAAAGATCCCCACGTACCTTGTTTACATGCGAATATATTAACTGCTTGGCTGTATGTGTATTGAGTAGAGGGCAAGTTTTGTGTAAATACTAATTAACTAGTGGACTGCTAGCAGGAGAGTGTGTTTGACTGTAATTAACCATTTGGCTGCTAGTGTGTTGTTAAATTAGTGGAAACTAACCCTAACTACAGTGATAAAGTTTGTGTGATATACAGTGGCTTGCAAAAGTATTCGGCCCCCTTGAACTTTTCCACATTTTGTCACATTACAGCCACAAACATGAATACATTTTATTGGAATTCCACATGAAAGACCAAAGTGGTGTACACGTGAGAAGTGGAACGAAAATCATACATGATTCCAAACATTTTTTACAAATAAATAACTGCAAAGGGGGGTGTGCGTAATTATTCAGCCCCCTTTGGTCTGAGTGCAGTCAGTTGCCCATAGACATTGCCTGATGAGTGCTAATGACTAAATAGAGTGCACCTGTGTGTAATCTAATGTCAGTACAAATACAGCTGCTCTGTGACGGCCTCAGAGGTTGTCTAAGAGAATATTGGGAGCAACAACACCATGAAGCCCAAAGAACACACCAGACAGGTCAGGGATAAAGTTATTGAGAAATTTAAAGCAGGCTTAGGCTACAAAAAGATTTCCAAAGCCTTGAACATCCCACGGAGCACTGTTCAAGCGATCATTCAGAAATGGAAGGAGTATGGCGCAACTGTAAACCTACCAAGACAAGGCCGCCCACCTAAACTCACAGGCCGAACAAGGAGAGCGCTGATCAGAAATGCAGCCAAGAGGCCCATGGTGACTCTGGATGAGCTGCAGAGATCTACAGCTCAGGTGGGGGAATCTGTCCATAGGACAACTATTAGTCGTGCACTGCACAAAGTTGGCCTTTATGGAAGAGTGGCAAGAAGAAAGCCATTGTTAACAGAAAACCATAAGAAGTCCCGTTTGCAGTTTGCCACAAGCCATGTGGGGGACACAGCAAACATGTGGAAGAAGGTGCTCTGGTCAGATGAGACCAAAATGGAACTTTTTGGCCAAAATGCAAAACGCTATTTGTGGCGGAAAACTAACACTGCACATCACTCTTGAACACACCATCCCCACTGTCAAATATGGTGGTGGCAGCATCATGCTCTGGGGGTGCTTCTCTTCAGCAGGGACAGGGAAGCTGGTCAGAGTTGATGGGAGCCAAATACAGGGCAATCTTGGAAGAAAACCTATTGGAGTCTGCAAAAGACTTGAGACTGGGGCGGAGGTTCACCTTCCAGCAGGACAACGACCCTAAACATAAAGCCAGGGCAACAATGGAATGGTTTAAAACAAAACATATCCATGTGTTAGAATGGCCCAGGCAAAGTCCGGATCTAAATCCAATCGAGAATCTGTGGCAAGATCTGAAAACTGCTGTTCCCAAACGCTGTCCATCTAATCTGACTGAGCTGGAGCTGTTTTGCAAAGAAGAATGGGCAAGGATTTCAGTCTGTAGATGTGCAAAGCTGGTAGAGACATACCCTAAAATACTGGCAGCTGTAATTGCAGCAAAAGGTGGTTCTACAAAGTATTGACTCAGGGGGCTGAATAATTACGCACACCCCACTTTGCAGTTATTTATTTGTAAAAAATGTTTGGAATCATGTATGATGAATGTATGTTATTTATCTTTCTATTTAGGCCCTCTCCTATTCATATTCCAGTCTCTCATTCAAACAACTCTCTGGTTGCTAAAGTAACTTGGACCCTAGCAACCTGATAGCTGCTAAAATTCCAAACTGGAGAGCTGCTGAGCAAAAAGTAAAATCATTTAAAACACAAATATTAAAAACTGAAGACCAATTGCAAATTGTCTTAGAATAGCATCATTTCTAAACAGAGTTTATGTGCATGTATGTGTTTATGTGCATGAATGTGTGTGTGTCTGTGTGCGTGTATGTGTGTGTGTTTGTACACAGTTTCTCATTAATAATATTTTCTGTGCACACTAATGGCCAAAAGAAGAATAAGAAAGGCATCCCCACTATATTACGTTGGGTTTTTTTGTTTTTGTACCTGTATAATATTTAGATTTTTGACCCCCAAAATGCATCTGTGGGTTGTTTGGATGTAATGCAAAGCTGCAGGAATAATCAGAAGAGCTGTGGCAATTTGCAACAAGTAAAGCATGCCTTGAATAATGTATCTGACAGTGAATAAAGATCAAAGCATTGTGGGTGCTCTCCTATCATAATTTTTTCTGTCCTACTAAAGCTTTCATATAACTCCTTGGGCAGTGATATAACAATAGAGGGAGCAGACCCAATGGCTGCATGGGGCCCTGGTGGAAGAGAAGCCCTGATAAGGACCCACAATCCCCCCGCTCCCCCCTACCACTCACCCAGGCCCAGATTGGCAGTGGGTTCTGGCAAATGCCAGAGGGGCTGCTGTAAGATGCCACAGACAGTCACTATTTATTGGGCTGCAGGGGGGCTGTTTGGGCCTCTGTGTTTTTGGAATTCCAGGGCCTATTTTGACTTCCAGACCTGCCCTCACCACAAAATGTATAGGCATGGGATTATCAAAGGTCAAGTATGTGTAACCCCTTTTTGGCTATAATTAGACAAACCACAGCTATGGACAGAGCATGGGGTACATTGGGACTCTCTTTCAAAGGAATGGGCCTTCGCTATGTAGAAGGAATAGGCTGGATGATGTTGTTGTACTACAACTCCCATTGATACTGTGTAAGGTGTTCGTTCAAATTAAGTAAGATGGACACCAGGAGCTCTTGCAATCAAACTGTTAACTCTTTAGTGTCCAAGACAGATGGTAAAAGTACAGTGATGAATCAATACTCACAGAGACATGCAGATATAGCAGAACCCACTGATGATAGTAAAGGAGGATACCACCGGTTTATCCCACCTCTTGATAGAGTCTGGGCAGGGTAAAGTACCTGTCAGTTTGGCACCACTTAGGAAGGCAGTGTGGGTAGTGAAGTCAATCCCCCAATCCCCCTTTAACTTTTGTGGGTCCTACAGCTGGGCAGAGATCAGGGTTTATGCTAACCTGTATCCTGTCACTAGTCCGTTGCCCTAAGCTAAGGCAACATTACCTAGTGGAAGAAATACTTCCAGCGGTCTTCTAGTTGGGGCTGAGCTGCCCTTACTATCTAGATCTAACTAAACTCACTCCTCCTAGAGGATGCTATAACAAGGACTGCTATTCTGTCTAATCCTCGTTCACGGGGCTCTGTCCCCGACTTCCTTCAGATAAGATATTGAGGTCTGAGGTGATAGTGGCTGTACTGGGGCCTGTTGCTGCACCCAGGCTCAATGGAGCTGTTATCAGGTAGCAGACAGGCTGCCAAAGAGGAAGCCACACCTCCTTGCTAGACACTATATGAGTCTGCAAGGGGTGTGGACAACCACATGGGCCAATAAAGGATGAGGTATAACTCATCCTAGAACATATAGAAGGCTTCTGCCCAGTAATAAGGGAATGTGTGAAGAGGTAGGGATATCACGCCATAGGGCATTTAACCCTATGGGTCCCTACATATGTGTTGGAAGAAGTGAGACTGGGGGGGTCAATTTATACAGTGCCTTTAACATACCAGTTTAACACATACAAGAAAGCAGCACAGCCAAAGTATCCAACCACTGAACTTCAGTTGTATTCTATTGTATCACCTCATCTATCTGAACTGAAAACCATCTGTATGGGCTGTTAGGAAGCACTGCCAGGGTGATGCCCATGTAGCTGTTTAAGATTTGATATATAGCCCTTACAGTTATCATTGCGCTTATAGGTCACAAATTACCTTTTAATTCCAATAGTGTTTTGCCCCGTTTGACCAGCCCTACATTGGACCAAATCAAGCTTCTTCATTTTGTTTGACCACAAGGAGAGTATTCTCAAACTTGCCTTGTAGATATTGGGCCAATGAGCTGCCGACTTGGTCTAGGGGGACAGGGTGGCCAGCTTTACCCAAGTCTTATTGCCATTACAGAAGAGATTAGGAAGCAAGGAATCACTGTGGCTATTGAATTATAACAATGGGACATGCTCCAATAAAACTCAAAGACATACGATGAATTTGCAGCAAGCCTTACATCTAGAGTGGTCTCATCGGACGGTAGGGTCTTGTAGACTTTAATGGAACCTCAGCTGATTTTGGCCATGTAAGAATTTGGAAATATCTCCTTAAACCACACAAGTCCTAAGTTTCACAATATCAGAAGCAAGAGGGAGCAGGGAATATGGCTTTGAATTCACACCCATGCTGACCCCAGTCTGCAGAGTTTTCCAATCGATACTGAAGAGGCTCTTTCATTTTCTTGATGTGTTCCTCTGACGGATGGAAAAATCAATTTTTCACAGGAGAGGGCAAGAGAGTTTTTCAAAAGGGAAACAGAGTGAGAAAGCATCAGAAGAGGAAGCAAGCACCCTAGTCAACTGAGTCTCATTAACCGAAATGGTTGGAACACAAATTCCGAAGCCGCATTTTCACATCAAGATCATTATGATTTTAAGAACAGGGACAAAACAGTTTGTCCAGTCATCCTTTACAGAAAAATCCCAGGTTAAAAATCAAAATGTATTTTATTTTATTTTTTAATCTTATGTACAGTTGGTGGAATAAAACCGAGAAGCTACCTCTTTCCCCATGATTAACAATTTCCCTCTACAGCCTCCCATCATACATAATGAATGTACCACTGTTCCAAACTCCCTTTTCCTCCAAAGTCAAATGGAAGAGCTTATAATTCAACCATCTTTGGATGCAGCAGATACACATAGACGCAGAAGTGACAATATACTGTAGACAACAGGTTCATAGAACATCTTTTTTTTTTACCTGTGAGCCAAATTCAAATGTAAAAAGAGTTGAGGAGCAATATAAGCATAAAAAAAAGTTCCTGTTACCTTATTTTACACGGGCCTGGAACGAGGAGCTTTGTCTGGACCTACAAGAAAAAGAATGGGGAAAAAATTTTAGGTTAATAGCGAGATGCTCTATCAGCAACAGATACCAAGAAAAGTCCTATAAAATACTCTCGAAATGGTATAGAACCCCACTCCAACTCTGCCAAATGCACCTACTAGCAAATGATACATGCTGGAGATGTAACTCCTCACAGGGGTCACTTACCCATATCTGGTTTACATGCCCGAAACTGTCACATTTTTGGAATAGTATACAATCTACCAGCCAAGAGATCCTGGGCTGCCAAACACCACTAACTCCCCAATTAGTATTATTATATCATACAGATACACCTGAATATATTTTTAAACACAGTCTCTTACTACAGATGATCCTTGCCGCTAAGGTTCTTATCCCTAGACACTGGAGAGACGAAAACCCTCCTACTATAGAGGAATGGTTTGCAGTCATGAATGAAATATACACAATGGAAGAAATCACTTCCTCCATCCATGAGAAACAGCAGGAATTTGTGTTGTGTTGGCAGCCTTGGCTCTCTTACCTAAACTCTCACAACAGCTTATGACTATTATTGTATTTAGTGCCATGCCATACCGAGTTAATGTAAATGTATCATATTGCTACCTACCTTGAAAATGCCGGGTAGTTCTTTCTGGTCCCCTCTTCTCTCCTCTCCCTCTTCTATTCTTCCTCCTTGATCCCTCCCGAACTCGGCCTTCTGATGGTCTTTGGTTCTTCTGTCTCCCCTCCTCCACTGGCCCACTTCTCTTCCCCTCTTTTATTACCCTATACCACTTATTGTTTATAACTGAGAACATTTGATTGTAAACATATGCTCTAATCATTACGACAATAATGCTGTAACTACATTGTGTATTATTCAATAAAGATGTGTTGAAATACAAAAAAAAAAAGTTCCTGGGGAGCCAAATAAAGGCTGGTATTGGGTATTTTGTAGCCCCTAAATGGACTGGCAGCCTACAGGAGCCTCTGTTTGTCAGTACCATGCCATCTTTAATACTGGGGTAAAATATTTTAGAAAATATGGTGTCATGTTGTAGCAGTATGGCTCAACATGTAAAGGGTTAAATTTTCAATTTAGAAAAGTCTGGTTGGAATCCACATTTGAGGGAAACCCTTCCCAGTAGGTGGTAATTCACAAATACCCCCTAAAGACACAAGCAGGGACTGCGGGAGGTGACAAATTTAGGAGTGGGAGCAGACAATGCAAATCCAGCCATTTGGAGGGCGGGAAACCTGGGGCTATTGATTTCTTTGATCTGTGATATAGGTTAAAACAATCCCCTACTTTCATATTAATATTGGGTACTGGCAAGTACCAATATTATATGAAAAGAAATAGGCATGAGAGGTACAGCTCTAAGGGGGGGGGTCATGTGACAAGCCCCTGGGCACTCCCTCCTCATGCATATGGTAATGAGGGAAGAGGGATATAAGGGGCACAGACCCAGGTACTAGGTAGCTCATTCTGAGGTCCCAATATGTTGGGGGATGGGCTAAGGACTTTCAAACTTGCCTCAGAGGACACAACAGATCACTCGGTAATGTACTTAGGGTTTTCTCTGTGTTTTTATTCCCTTTTATTTTATTTACTGTTTTGTATGTATATGTCTCTTTTTGTAACATCTTTTTAAAGTGCACTGTTTACCTTTGTAAATATTAAATATAAAATTTAATAAGTTCTGTCCTTTGGCTCTATAACGATCTCCACGTACCTTGTATGACTGCTCAGGCCTAGGTGTATTAACTGCTTGGTTGTGTGTATGTGTAATGAGTAGAGGGCAGGTTCTGTGTAAATGCTAATTAACTAGTGGGCTGCTAGCAGGAGAGTGTGTTGGACTGTAATTAACCATCTGGCTGCTAGAGCACTGTTGAATTAGTGGAAACTAACCCTACTTACAGTGAGCGAAAGCTTGTGTGATATATTTGTGTATTAGGTTTCTATCACCTGTTAATGATAGATGGTGGCAGCGAATAGTTATTTGGGGCGGTGGTGTGTTTGGGGGTGCTTGATGTTAGTCTAACCTGTGTGAAAGGTGACTGAATGTAACCCCCTTGTTCCCCGTCCCACTGTCAGGCGTGTCTCAGAGTAGCGTGTTCGTGACATATGGCTACCAAGCTCCTGGGATGTGTCCAACCCAAACATAAAAAATAGAGGCTATTAGCAATGGAACCTTGTGGCCATTGTAATGATTGTATTTATACAGACAGCTGCATATTAAATAGGTAGGTGATACATTTTTATTGGACCACCTATCATTACTACATGAATAGATTAGAAATATGACTCTAAACACTGTTCTTTTATGGTGCAAATATATCTGCAATGATAGACAGCAGCAAAAATGTCAGTCTGTTTACAACCAACAGGTAGCAACAACCCAACATTCCTCTTGCTAGCCAGGATCTGCAGATGAAAGCGACATTGCCATGGATTGTTTAGCCATTGTGATTGGCCACACATATTCTTGATGGGAATACCTGTGGGTGGTCAGTCTGTATGCTGACAAAAAAAACACACCATGAATTAGCTGTAGGCATTCATTTTGCCTGTGAGAATTTGACAAACATGTTGAGATACGTAACAAAAAAGGCCACACAGTTTGCAAATGTATAATGCATTGATACACAAGGGCTTTTTTATGTTGCCAGAATTAACTTCTCCTCCTTCATCCTCCTGTGTTGCCTGTTAAGAACCTGTTTAGATCCAAGATTCAAACTCATAAATCTACTGTAAGACCTTAATCAGACTAAAAAGTCTGCAGTCAATTGGACAATCTCCCTCCTGCTGGTAGAAACAGAAGTTATGGTACTGGTGTCAGAGTGCCCTGGGTGTAATAAAAGGGGAATTAGTATCATGGTGATCTCAACACATCTAGAGTTTTATACTGTAACTGCACATCAGGGAGAGACCCGGCTGAGCCCTCTATAGTCCTTGGCCGCGCAGCAGTTGCTCGGTCTGCTGAGATTGCTGCCCCAATCAAGGAATATCTTATGAAACCCATATGAAAAAAGAGAAATGCCTGGTTTTCTAGTAATGATGACTTACAATATCTGCTATTTCTTTTTGCAAATAAAGTTCCACTTACTCACAATGGTGCTTTAGATTAAATACTATCAAGCTGGATATTTACCTATTAGACAAGATTAGTTACACTAATGCCCAACAAAGGTCTGATATAGAGGATTGATACATGACTCCAACCTCTCTAGTGACCCAGTTGCACATTTACCCTTAGCCTGACCAGAAGCCTGCTGTTTAATTATGACATCTTAGCCACAGAGAGCCACCCACTCTGCTCTCTCCTTAGAGACTCTCCCAAACCTCACCCACCCTAACAGTAGGCAAAGTGGGGCAAAACTTTGAGATGTGTTCTCCCATGAGGCAGAAACATTTTTATGGTAAGAAACTGCTATATTAACAGGAAAGTGTGTTTCACCCTTTAAGTATCAAGGTATATAATTTCAACCATACCACCCAACCATAGTAACATAGTAAGTTAGGTTGAAAAAAGATGTACGCCCATCACGTTCAACCATAATGCCTATATATAACCTGCCTAACTGCTAGTTGATCCAGAGGAAGGCAAAAAACCCTATCTGAAGCCTCTCTAATTTGCCACAGAGGGGAAAAAATTCCTTCCTGACTCCAAGATGGCAATTGGACTAGTCCCTGGATCAACTTGTACTAAGAGCTATCTCCCATAACCCTGTATTCCCTCACTTGCTAAGAAGCCATCCAACCCCTTCTTAAAGCTATATACTGTATTCAGGGAAATCCACAACTTCACAGCTCTCACATTAAAAAATCCTTTCCGAATATTTAAACGGAACCTACCGTATATACTCGAGTATAAGCCGATCCGAATATAAGCCGAGGTACCCAATTTTACCTAAGAAAACTGGAAAAACTTATTGACTCGAGTATAAGCCTAGGGTGGGAAATGCAACCGCTACTGCTAAGTTTCAATAATCAAATAAATAACAGATAAATACATAGATAACTTTAGGTAAAGAAAAATGCTACAGCAGCAGACAAAAGCAAGTTTGGGAACGCTAAGGAAGCTGCCATACTAATTATCAAGTACTTGGACCCCAGTGTACAAGTCCCACCACAATACTACAAAAATAATTTTCTTACATTTTGAAAATCAGTCTTGTGATTGCAGTACAGCAGCCCTGCTTTATGGCTAAGCACGCTTCCACTCCTACTCACCAATGACTTGCCCCTTGCTGGTCCCATCCTGCTTCCCCTTGCCCCCCACTACCTTAAGAACTCCCCTCCTTGTTAGTGGCCAGAGACTGCCACTCATGACAAGCCCCCCCGTGCACCAATCGCCTCCATAGAACTACATATCCCATAATGCGGCCCCCGTGGATGGAGGTGAGTCTGTGCATGCAGGTTAAGGAACTCTTCTGAAGCATGTACAGTATCTGGCACAGGCAGTTTTGGCACAGGTGCTTGGCCGCCGTGTATAGTGACGAGTTGCTGTGCTGATCTGCCAGCCATATAATCTGCAGGCAGTTCTTTACCTGCACTGTCCGGACCAGGAAGCGGGAGCATTCTTCTTGATCTGACGATGAACGCGCTCGCACGTGAGGTGAGTGCGTATGCATTACATCGTCAGATCAAGAGTCGGCAGGAGAGTGAACGGAGTGCACGGTGTCCGTGTGCGACACGCTGCGCGACGTACGAGGTGGCAGATATGTACCGGAAGAATGCTCCCGCTCCCGCAGGTAAAGAACTTGCTGCAGATTATATGGCTGGCAGATCAGCACAGCGACTCGTGACTATACACGGCGGCCAAGCACCTGTGCCAGAAACATGATACAGAAGCGTTCCTTAACCTTGCGCGCACGGACTCGCCTCCATCGCCTCGTTCGAGTGCATTATGTGCAGGACGGACACAAGTGGAGGTAGGTAGGGGAGAGGTATGCTCGAGTATAAGCCGAGGGTTACTTTTTGAGCACATTTTTAGTGCTGAAAAACTCGGCTTATACTCGAGTATATACGGTACTTTATTCTAAATGGAGTGGGTGTCCTCGTGTCCATTGGAAGGACCTACTGGTAAATAAAGCATATATTTATACATAGTTATCATGTCACCTCTTAAGTGCCTCTTCTCCAGTGTAAACAGACCTAACTTGGCCAGTCTTTCTTCAAAATCATCTAGGAAAGTATGAGCAGCCATGGCCTATTCCATCCAGTACCAATTTGTGCCAAAATTGTTTGGGTAGTTAGCCTGAACAAAGAGAATATTACAAACACGGCCATGCACACGTATGTACGATACCTGCCCATTCAGCCTGCAGGCCAATCAGTCGGCTACCGTGTAGGTTGGACCTGTATATGGCCACCTTAAGTCATGCCAAAGATTTCTAATAAATTGCTTTCAGAACACAAGGACTCATTAAAAAAATGAACTGTTTATTCTACTAATAGTTAACAGTCAACAAGGGAAAGCTTATTTGTCTATTTTCAAATTTGTGAATTTTAAAGTTTTTTTTTCAATTTAAATAAATGTCAAATTTTACCAAACTTGAATGGTTGCTTATTTACTAACAAATTTAAATATAAAAAAAAACTGATTAAATTAAACCGTAAAAGAAAACCCAATCGCATTGAATTCATATTCTACCCATCATTTTCAATGGGTCTACAAACAAGAAAATTAGAAAAATGTGCATTGACTATTACAAGCTCGCAAGCTATTAGATGCCAAAGTTTCAGGTTTTTCCGATTTTTTTGCACTTAATAACTACCTAACATTTGAGTTTTTGAACCGATGATTCGAATTTGGAAGTTTTAGCTGCAAAAATGACAAATCTGAGCGTTGATAAATCACCTCCTTGGGTTTGATTATTGAAGTTTGAAAATAAAAGCAAAAGATATTGGTTGTTGTTATGGGTAACTGTGTGTTATTTTTGTATCCCTCACAGCCCCACCTTAGATGTGCTCCTACCAACATTCCAGTTCCAGTTGGAGAAACATCATTGCTTTGTCACCATATAGGCCTCCTCAGCAACCCAGCCCAAATCTCTACCCGCTCTATGGTAAGCCCAGCTGCTTTGGCTCCATGATCTGGCATTGTCCTGACAAAAATAATGTCTATTAGAATCTATTAATCATCCTCAAATAAGGCAACTCTGAAAGAAATACCTGTACCAAAAACAAGGTTACGGCCAGGTCTCATATGATATGGAAATTTGCTTTATAAATTAGTCATTGCAGATAATTTAATTTCAGAACTGCCTCGGGCTAAGCTGTAATAATTGTATTCTTCCTGGATCGGAACAGTAACGTTTTTAAAGTACAGGTATAGGACCCTTTATGCAGAATGCTCGGAACCTGGGGTTTTCTGGATAAGGGGTCTTTCCATAATTTGTATCTCCATACTGTATGTTTACTAAAACATCATTCCAACATGAATTAAAACCAATAGGATTGTTTTGCTTCCAATAAGGGGTAATTATATCTTTGTTTGGGTCAAGTACAGGTTCTGTTTTATTACAGAGAAAAGGGAATAATTTAACCATTAAATAAACCCAATAGGATTGTTCTGCCTCCAATAAGGGGTAATTATATCTTAGTTGGGATCAAGTACAGGCACTGTTTTATTATTACAGAGAAAAGGGAATCATTTAACCATTTAACTTGTTTATTAATGACCTGGAGGTGGGCATAGAGAGTACTGTTTCTATTTTTGCTGACGACACTAAATTGTACAAAGCTATAAGTTCCATGCAGGATGCTGCCACTTTTCAGAGCGATATGACAAAATTGGAAAACTGGGCAGCAAACTGGAAAATGAGGTTCAATGTAGACAAGTGCAAAGTTATGCATTTTGGTAGAAATTATATAAAAGCAAACTATCTAAAGAATGGTAGTTTATTGGGGGTATCTTTAATGGAGAAGGATCTAAGGGTTTTTGTAGATAACAAGTTGTCTAATTCCAGGCAGTGTTATTCTGTGGCTACTAAAGGAAATAAAGTGCTGTCTTGTATAAAAAAGGGCATTGACTCAAGGCATGAAAACATAATTTTGCCTCTTTATAGGTCTCTGGTAAGGCGTCACCTTGAGTATGCAGTGCAGTTTTGGGCTCCAGTCCTTAAGAAGGATATTAATGAGCTGGAGAGAGTGCAGAGATGTACAACTAAACTGGTAAAGGGGAAGGAAGATTTAAGCTATGAGGTTAGACTGTCACAGTTGGGGTTGTTTTCTCTGGAAAAGAGGCGCTTGCGAGGGGACATGATTACTCTGTACAAGTACATTAGAGGGGATTATAGGCAGATAGGGGGTGTTCTTTTTTCCCATAACAACGATCAACGCACCAGAGGCCACCCCTTTAGATTAGAGGAACGGAGCTTCCATTTGAAGCAGCGTAGGTGGTTTTTCACGGTGAGGGCAGTGAGGTTGTGGAATGCCCTTCCTAGTGATGTGGTAATGGAAGATTCTGTTAATGCCTTTAAGGGGGGCCTGGTTGAGTTCTTGAACAAGCATAATATCCAAGGCTATTGTGATACTAATATCTACAGTTAGTATTAGTAGTTGTATATATAGTTTATGTATGTGAGTGTTTAGATTGGTAAGTATAGGTTGTGTGTGCTGGGTTTACTTGGAAGGGTTGAACTTTATGGACTCTGATCTTTTTTCAACCCTATGTAACTATGTAAATAAACCCAATAGGATTGTTTTGCCTCCAATAAGGGGTAATTATATCTTAGTTGGGATCAAGTACAGGTGTTGTTTTATTATTACAGAGGAAAGGGAATCATTTAAACATGAAAGCCCCCAATAAGGGGTAATTATATCTTAGTTGGGATCAAGTACAGGTACTGTTTTATTATTACAGAAAAAAAGAAAATCAATTTTAAAATTCAATTATTTGATTAGAATGGAGTCTATGGAAATGGCCTTCCTATAATTCAGAGCTTTCTGAATAACGGGTTTCTGGATAACACATTCAATACTTTGTATGTGTGTTTCTTTGTGTTTTTGAAATTGTAATTATATATATATCATAAAGGTATGTTTTATGCAAATCCAGCTCTTTGCATGTAACCCAGTTACATATTTTGAGGCTGTCTAATTCAAGTCTCCTATGCAACATAAAGAGTTGGCCAATCATGAGGTCAACTGTCAACTGAGCGAATTCAATTCGGTTTACTGTTAGTCTCTTGGGCTGTTGACACAACAAGCAACCCTGTATAACATTGTCATCCTACAATACTTGCCCCAATTATTGATGCCATTGCCTTTGAGTGATTATAGCTTGTAGAGCAATTGTCTTGAGTCTTGTTTCACGTAGTATTTCCTTGAGGGAGAAAAACACAACATGGGCCATTAGCCTGACAGATTTACCATAGATCAACAGAAACAAATGAGGCTTTTGCATATTACAACATATTCAGTAGGATTCCTTATCTGAAAACCCATTATCCAGAAAGTTCTGAATTATGGAAAGGCCATCTGCCATAGACTCCATTATAAGCAAATAATTCTAATTTTTAAAAATGATTTTCTTTTTCTCTGTAACAGTACCTTTACTTGATCCCAACTAAGATATAATTACCCCTTATTGGGGCAGAACAATCCTATTGGGTTTATTTAATGGTTAAATGATTCCCTTTTCTCTGTAATAATAAACAGTACCTGTACTTGATCCCAACTAAGATATAATTACCCCTTATTGGGGGCAGAACAATCCTATTGGGTTTATTTCATGGTTAAATGGTTCCCTTTTCTCTGTAATAATAAACAGTACCTGTACTTGATCCCAACTAAGATATAATTACCCCTTATTGGGGCAGAACAGCCCTATTGGGTTTATTTAATGGTTAAATGATTCCCTTTTCTCTGTAATAATAAAACAGTACCTGTACTTGATCCCAACTAAGATATAATTACCCCTTATTGGGGGCAGAACAATCCTATTGGGTTTATTTCATGTTTAAATTATTCCCTTTTCTCTGTAATAATAAAACAGTACCTGTACTTGATCCCAACTAAGATATAATTAATCCTCATTGGAGGGAAAGCAAGCCTATTGGGTTTATTCAATATTTAAATGATCTTTAGCAGACTTAAGTTATGGAGATTTAAATTATGGATAATAGGTCCCATACCTGTAATGGATTTTTATTATTGAAAATAATTGTGTCCTGCTAAGAAAGAAATGTAGTGTCCAACACAATTTACTTGGCCGCCAGTTTAGCCCTTTAGTGCAGGCACACTGTATTAAACTGATTTATATGAGCCACCAAATGGTGCATGTTTTCTGGCTAATGGTATGGGACCTCCAAAATGCTTGGAAATTGGGGTTTTCTGAAAAAATCTTCATACCTTAAGTCTACTTAAAAATAATTTAAACATTAAATAAACCCAATAGTATTGTTCTCTCTCCAATAAGGATGAATTATATCTTAGTTGGGATCAAGGTTCTGTAATATTAAAACAGGTTTCCGGATAACGGATCCCGTGACTGTATGTACACTACGACTATTCTGTCAGATCTGCCTGCACTGCTGTATGGATATCCAGAAACACTGCACTTCTTGTACATGTTCTGTTTCCAGGTGGGAGATTTTACCATCAGTGCCACTTTCTGAAGTTGGTGCATTAAAGTTTCAGGCTTCAAAAGGAAGCCGACGAGGAAGTATAAAGCGTGGAAGGGGGCTGTAGTTAATACGGTATAAATAGCAGCCGGGGAAGCCTAATGAGCACACATCTCCAGCCATGCACATTTGCCTGAGCTCCATGCCACCTTGCACCCCTGGCCCACTCATTTAAGCTATGGATCCGCCTCAGTCTTATCACTTGTTTGATCTCTCTATAATCCTTCCTTGATCTCTGTTGTGTTAGTGCTCTGCCCCATTTTAACAACCCTCCACCCCTTTGCATCACAGTCCTATCACCTTACGGCCCTTTCATTGCTGTCAGCCAAAAAAAGTATTGAAATGGCGGCAACCCTACTGGTAACATAGATAGGAAGGCAAAACATTTTTACAGAACTCAGTCTATTAATTGGCTGATTAATATGTATGTGTGCCTTGGCTTGTTTGTGTGCACTGTGAATCCTATGATCCCAGGGGGCGGCCCTTAGTACTTAAAATGGCAATTTTCTATTTAGGATTACCCAATGGCACATACTAGTAAGTGCGGGTGAAGGTTCATTTTGCATCTACATACTAGTAAAACAGTATATTCTAATGTTTTTTTTGGTTTCTTTCTACTTTAAAAGGTGACTAGTTCTGTGTGAAAACGTGGGAGAGAAAATGAAGAAAATAAAGAAAATAAAGAAGAAGAAAAAGGAAGGCAAGAAACTTCGGCGGCAGCCGCAGCAGCACTGTGGAAATACCGGATCTACTAGCTGCTTGCAAAGACGGCTCATTAATCACTCTGCACTTCTACAGAAAGCCCCTGCACTGTATCAGCCAATCACAGAGCCGTTACCACAGGGACGACCTTTACCCTTGAGAGGCTTCATAGATTTTTTTTTTCAGTTCTGTTTTTTTCCGGGAATCATTGGCAGCCTCAGATGTGAGGCAGAGAGGGAGAAGAGGAGGAGGAGGAGTGTGATTATCAAAATAACAAGCTGAATCTCAATGGCACGGCGCTGACGGCTTTTTAAAAGTAACAATATGCTTATTCTAATTTAAAAATAGGGAGAATAGGGGAATAGCTCAAATATTAGGGAAATATTGATGTTTTCCAGCAATGTGTCGTGTGTCTCACTTTTATTATGACTCCTTTATTTCTCTTTCACATCATAGAAGAATTCCGCACAAGGAGCCCGTTTGGAAAAAACAGGAAAAAACATCGATCAGTACAATCCAGAGGGGGAAAACATTATATATATATATATATATATATATATATATATATATATAGTCAAAAGATGCTGCAAGATGATAGGAAAGCTCCTACAAATGTAATATGTTGGTGAAAGAATATCTGGTCCTGCAGTAATTATCTGAAAATGGGTTTTAGGGTTAGTTATCAGCTCATCTCATTGCGTAGCCCACACTTTCACTTCATCAAGTGATGGCGAATGAGTCAGGCATTCACAAACTCGTGTCCGGAGAGCTTGCCATCTAAACAGTATTGACCAAGAGCCATGGTGTCAGGGTCGGACTGGGGGGTGCAGGGCCCACTGCCCCAGGGGCTCCATACCCCCAAGGTGCCTCCGCCAGCTGTGTCCCCCGCAGGGGCCCCCGCCATGCAACCCTAACCCCTGCAAGGGCCCCCGCCGTTCAACCCTAACCCCTGCAAGGGCCCCTGCCCTACCTCCTCCCCTGAACACGCGTACGTGAAATGCATAAAGGGAGGACATCAGTGGCCTAAGGAAGCGGCAATAGGGTTGGGTCTGGGACGCGGGGGCCCTCCGGGTTTTTTCCCAGTGTCCCGGCGGCCCAGTCCAACCCTGCATGCTGTCAGAGTTTCTGTCAGAGTTGTAATAAAGAAATTGCAAATGTGTCCTGGCCCTCTTGTTTTAAGAGCAATCACTAGTGAGTTGGCCATATAGGCATAGGTGGTAATAGAGCTTTATAGGTTGCCACCTTTTTACCCCTGATAACAGAAGCCTTCAGGTCGGGGGCTAGCAGGGACATGACTTGGGGGCTGTGAGGTAACAGGGAAAGGTAATGGACAGACTGGGCAGATGGGGCAGGGAAATGGTAAGGGGAGGGATGGATGGAGGGATGCTTATAAGGCGTTATTGGCAGGGGAGAGGGTCTGGGAAGGGAGTGTTGCCACCCTTACAAGAACATTGCCAGTGAACTTCTAATACTGGCACCAACCCTAGCCGGTGATTTGCTGGCTATGCTGGTCAAATATTGGCAACCCTATCTGCATTGTCCCTTATAATGTCCAAGCAGTAGTTTTGAAGTGTGTATATTTCTTGGAAGGGCAATTTCTCATATTCATATACAGTAATCATTAGGAAGAGATACCACTATTACAACTGTGCATTTTGAAAATTACTTTTATTTGCAATGTTGAGACAGAGCAATGGTTCCCAGGGCTGGATTTTCTATATAGTGGCACCCAAGGACTTGGGTGCTGACAAAATGTAAAAGAAATGACGACAGGGACAGGGTAGTGTAATGAAAATGCGTCAATCAGGCAGGGGTGGGGTGTGTTTGAGGTTAGGTTTCTAGGGTAGTACCGGACTCAAATACAATGGTTGCTGAACTCTGAGGCAGGCACCCTTGAGAGGGATAGCAGTCATGAATGATTAGGGGATGACTTTTTATTTATGGTCTTGGCTATCACTGGAGCTATGGGACAGTGACTATTAGAGCCATGTTTTCATATATATTTAAAAAGAATTTACCCTTTTTAGTAATTAGAGTTCCTGGTTATGTTGCAGCCTGGGCACTACCTGCAAGGAGTTGTATCTGTTCCCTGTTCCTGTGTGGGTTCTCTAGTTTATTCAATATGCTCCTATTCTCCAAACACAAACTGAGAGGTTAATTGGATGAAACTGATCCTATTGGTGTGTGTGAAGTAGGATTGTAAGCTCTACTGGCAACTGATGTAAGAGGTGAACAATCCCTGTAAAACTGTCACTGTTGTTTAAAAGGATAATAATGATAATTACTTTTTCCCCGCAACTTAATAGTTTTCAGTTATTCTCTGTCACACCAGGGATCCCCAACCTTTTATACCCGTGAGCCACATTCAAATGGAAAAAGTGTTGGGGAGCAACATAAGCATGACAAAGGTTCCTGGGGGTGCTATAATTGGCTACTTAATAGCCCCTATGTGGACTGGCAGCCTACAGAACCTGCTTTGAGGCCACTGGGAGCAACATCCAAGGGGTTGGTGAGCAACGTGTTGCCCCTGAGCCACTGGTTGGGGATCACTGCATCAGAGATTCAGATTTCAAATATGTATATGCCAAACTCTGGCAGCGCCTGTAGTCACCAGGGTGCCCTCAGGTCTCTGTGATGAAAAACGAATTGCAGAGACCTAAAGAAATTCATGACCCCAGGAAGACAAGGTGCAAAGTGCAAGAAAAGGCAGATTTTCCAAAAAGTTTTGCATGCTTTGCCTTCCCTATTGTATTTGACCCCTCTTAGCCCTTTCACTCCCATTGTTGAATCAGCCACAGGCATTCTAAGCAGCAGTGCAGTAAATGGACAGGAACCCTTTGTATAAAGTGTGAGTAACTTTGCTTTTTTTGGGGGAGCGTATGCACTGGTGCCATAAATAAAATAAATGACATGAATACCCGGAAATGGATCCCCCATGAACACAAACAAAGTACAGGTATTGGACCCCTTATCCAGAAACCCATTATCCAGAAAGTTCCGAATTACGGAAAGGCCAACTTCCATAGACTCCATTTTAATCAAATAATTCACATTTTTAACAATAATTTCCTTTTTCTCTGTAATAATACAACAGTACCTTCTATTTGATCCCAACAAATATATAATTAATCCTTACTGGAGGGAAAACAATCCTATTGGGTTTAATTACTGTTTAAATAATTTTTTGAAGACCCCTTATCCGGAAAAACCCCAGGTCCCAAGCATGGGTCCCATACCTGTACTGGCACCTTTTGCTGCAGTAAAGTAAAACTTTTTTTTTCTAACTATATAATTTTATCTAAAATGACACATTGTTTTCAGGCAAAAGTAAAAATTTGTATTGTGACGGCAGAATCCATTCAACTTGTCCTTGTTGGATGAGAAGGGAGATACAAAGTACTTCATGCAATGCATAAAGTAAATCTAATGTTTGTATTGTACAAATCTATGTATTTTTCTAAATTGGACTGTGTTCATGTTTGGAAGGGCTGCCCGGGTAAAACCTGCCTGTCCAGTTCCGCAATTTGAAAAACTGGGCAGGACTCTCTGAGCCCCACCACTGTGACGGCACAGTTCCACATGACATCACTGTCCCGCCCAATTACATCATGCTCCGCTCTCTGCCCAGAGACAGCAACCGCACAAGGTGCCAACAGAGTTAGAATGGGGTGTGCAAGGTGCACCAATGCTGTGACCCTCAAGGGCTCCCCCTACTGATATACACCCCCCTCCCTTGCCCACAATGTGCACTAAGAGGTACACTAGTACCTCTTACCTCCTTCTTCCTCCTTAACTTGTGTCTGCATCATCCTAGGTGAGTGGGCCTGGGTTGGTGATCCAAGAACATACTCTGACAAAACAAATCCTTTAATCTGACTAAATCCTATTCATGGGGTCCCTGTTCCCCAGCTTTGTCTAGAAGGGGTGTTCCTCTTGGCAGAACTCTTTACTGACATAGCCACCTCAGACATATCCACCTGGGTCAGAAGATTGAAGGACAAAAAAAAGTAGTACAGGTATGGGATCCCTTATCCAGAAACCCGTTATCCAGAAAGCTCCGAATTACGGAATGCCCGTTTCCATAGACTCCATTTTAATCAAATATTTCAGAATTTTAAAACTGATTTTCTTTTTCTCTGTAGAAATAAAACAGAACCTTGTAATTGATCCCAACTAAGATATAAATAAACCTTATTGGATGCAGAACCATCCCATAGGGTTTAATTAATGTTTTATTGATTCTTGAGTAGACTTAAGGTATGGAGATCCAAATTACGGAAAGACCCCTTATCCGGAATACCCTTGGTCCCAAGCATTCTGGATAACGGGTCCTATACCTGTACCACCCCTTTCCAATCATTAGTGCAGAACTCTTTATTAAAGCCTTGTTGACACCAGTATCCCTAGACATCCACCTCAGTCAGAAGCAAAGAGATAAAACCGCTCCTTTCCAATAACTTTATTAAAGTGTTTTCACACCTGAAAAGTGTTTGAACAGGCAATTCTGGCCATTTTGGCAACATTTTTGGTCTAATAAAAACCACAAGGGAGACACACAACCAAGTAAAAAAAGGCTACCTTATTGGTCTATAGTTGTCATAGGAGTCTTTTCTGACTCCAAAATGATGAGACTTCATTAGATTCATTTGCTAGCCTTTTAAGGCAATTGGCACATAATGTAGTGATTGGGCAACTAATAACAGAGGATGGTGTGTCTAAAATTGTCCCGTGTCTCTTTTGCGTTTGAGAGAACTGTGGAACCCCTGCATTGGGGCTCAGCCAATGAGCCATTTTGCCCAGTTACTTATCTGTAAGATATAAATAAATAATATAAATAAAAGATAATAACAATAATACACAAATTAAGTATTTGGGCACATTAAGTGCTCTGGGACAAAGGACATTGATTCTCTGTAGTTTTAGGGAGTCAACATAAAAATGGAGAGTTTGAAGCTCAGAAGGAGTGAAGCCATACCTGTAAATGTACTGATTAACAATATATGTGTATATTATTTAAATGATAAATTGTAATAGTACTTTGATGCACTTTAAAAAAAAAAATCAGTTTTTTTTTTTGGTTTGCTAATGGAAAAATATGCCCTCTATTAGCATTTAGAGAAAGATTCCCTAAGAGAATTCCCACTCTACCTTTAAGGGAAGTTATCATTTTAACCTAAATGATAATGCAGGAATTGGCTAAACGTAGCTTGAGCGCAATATTGATATCCATTTAATAAAAAACGGAACTCGCTGCCTATACTAATGCTATTCAGGCTTCCACAGAAGAAATGTGACTTGGTGCAGCTTAATAAGCATGGGCAAAAGAGAACTGCAGTCTTGCCTGCTGGCCCTCTTGAAGAGAGAATTTCTTGAGTTTTTGGATGATTTTGTGCTTTCTCTTATTCTATTTAATCAGGAAGGATCTTGGGGTCCCTGTAATCTTGTACAGGGTGCCAAAGATCCTTCCTAATTAACAGGGTGCTCATGATTCTCCCACCACCCCAGCCAAATGACAGTATTACAATAACAGGTATAGGCGCTGTCAGTTCGGGGTCCACATCAGTGAACTCGATTTGACGGAAAATCAAACCTGCCCGATTGAGATCTTGCCAATTTAGGACAAATCTCGGTCATGTAGGCCTGTCGGGGGTGCCCATACACGGGCAAATTGTCCCAAATCGGCAACTAAAAATGGCCACATTTAGATGGTAAAGAAGGGCACACTTACCTCTGCTGTTCTTGCCAGTAAGATAAGAAAAGCTTGTACCAAAGGCACCCAAATAAGCAACCAATAATCAATAAGCCATGATTAATGAGGTCTTGTAGGAAAGTGTAAACTAAGGGCCAGATTTGTCTAGAAAAGCCCATGATCTTCATTGAAACCAACAACAACTTCTTACGCCTGTGGGATGCAACTTAAAAGAAAGGGTCCATGCTGATTTTATATATATATATGGTAAGTACCTTATATACAGTGGCTTGCAAAAGTATTCGGCCCCCTTGAACTTTTCCACATTTTGTCACATTACAGCCACAAACATGAATCAATTTTATTGGAATTCCACGTGAAAGACCAATACAAAGTGGTGTACACGTGAGAAGTGGAACGAAAATCATACATGATTCCAAACATTTTTTACAAATAAATAAATGCAAAGTAGGGTGTGCGTAATTATTCAGCCCCCTGAGTCAATACTTTGTAGAACCACCTTTTGCTGCAATTACAGCTGCCAGTCTTTTAGGGTATGTCTCTACCAGCTTTGCACATCTACAGACTGAAATCCTTGCCCATTCTTCTTTGCAAAACAGCTCCAGCTCAGTCAGATTAGATGGACAGCGTTTGGGAACAGCAGTTTTCAGATCTTGCCACAGATTCTCGATTGGATTTAGATCTGGACTTTGACTGGGCCATTCTAACACATGGATATGTTTTGTTTTAAACCATTCCATTGTTGCCCTGGCTTTATGTTTAGGGTCGTTGTCCTGCTGGAAGGTGAACCTCCGCCCCAATCTCAAGTCTTTTGCAGACTCCAAGAGGTTTTCTTCCAAGATTGCCCTGTATTTGGCTCCATTCATCTTCCCATCAACTCTGACCAGCTTCCCTGTTCCTGCTGAAGAGAAGCCCCCCCAGACCATGATGCTGCCACTACCATATGTGACAGTGGGGATGGTGTGTTCAGAGTGATGTGCAGTGTTAGTTTTCCGCCACACATAGCGTTTTGCATTTTGGCCAAAAAGTTCCATTTTAGTCTCATCTGACCAGAGCACCTTCTTCCTCATGTTTGCTGTGTCCCCCACATGGCTTGTGGCAAACTGCAAATGGGACTTCTTATGGTTTTCTGTTAACAATGGCTTTCTTCTTGCCACTCTTGCATAAAGGCCAACTTTGTGCAGTGCACGACTAATAGTTGTCCTATGGACAGATTCCCCCACCTGAGCTGTAGATCTCTGCAGCTCCCCCAGAGTCACCATGGGCCTCTTGGCTGCATTTCTGATCAGCGCTCTCCTTGTTCGGCCTGTGAGTTTAGGTGGACGGCCTTGTCTTGGTAGGTTTACAGTTGTGCCATACTCCTTCCATTTCTGAATGATCGCTTGAACAGTGCTCCGTGGGATGTTCAAGGCTTTGGAAATCTTTTTGTAGCCTAAGCCTGCTTTAAATTTCTCAATAACTTTATCCCTGACCTGTCTGGTGTGTTCTTTGGACTTCATGGTGTTTTTGCTCCCAATATTCTCTTAGACAACCTCTGAGGCCGTCACAGAGCAGCTGTATTTGTACTGACATTAGATTACACACAGGTGCACTCTATTTAGTCATTAGCACTCATCAGGCAATGTCTATGGGCAACTGACTGCACTCAGACCAAAGGGGGCTGAATAATTACGCACACCCCACTTTGCAGTTATTTATTTGTAAAAAATGTTTGAAATCATGTATGATTTTCGTTCCACTTCTCACATGTACACCACTTTGTATTGGTCTTTCACGTGGAATTCCAATAAAATTGATTCATGTTTGTGGCTGTAATGTGACAAAATGTGGAAAAGTTCAAGGGGGCCAAATACTTTTGCAAGCCACTGTATATAAAATCAGCATGGACCCTTTCTTTTAAAGTTCCCTACTTCTCCCAAAACTGAACCAGCTGAGTATTAGGGATGGCTTTTGGATTCTGTCCAATACTAAATCTTCCAGGAAGGTTTGGTCCAATCACCGAACCAAATCCACACATTAAGCATATTTGAATATTTAGGCATCAGCAAAACCCAGAGCACTGAGTTCATCATCCATCAACATTTCTAACCAGTCCAATAGATATCTAACAGGTTTTTCAGATTATGGGTAACAGAGTTGAGATAAAGGCTGAAGATAAGATGCTGAACCAGTGGCACACTAGGAATTTTGATTCTCCAAATCAAAAGCAAAAAAACAAAAATTCTTGACTAGCACTAACCAGTGAGATCTTGTAGTCTGTTTTCTATATTTTTTAAAGTTATTTTACCACTGCAATATCTCTTCAACATTACAGGCTCAGTCAAGATGACACTAATACAATCATACTTTATGTTACAGTTCTTATGGTAAGGAACCACAGTGTGGTTCAGTTGCAGGTGACTAATCGCTCTGAATAGGCTTTCCACCGGCACTGGTGGAAAGCCCTTAATATTGCTTTGGTTTTCTGAAGTCACGAGAAGTTGCTCCAGGAGGAATCAACTTCAGAATACAAAAGCGATGCAAAGGGCTTTCCACTGGCTTAGTTAGTTGCCCACGATATCAGAGATCTATTGTGGGCAACTGAACGCTCTGTGGGTCCTTACCCTTAGATGAACTGGTTTTCTTGCCCCCAGACCTTATATTGTAGGTAACTAAGGCATTCCTCTAAACTGCCCCTACAAAGAATAATACTATCACCGATGATATTCATTCTGAGGCTGTGCAGCACTGCCAGAATCCTCTAGCTCATGTAACACTTGCTCCACTCTTAAGTCATGGCTGTCCAATTGGAGGCCAATTGGCACTCCAAGGGATTTGTATGGCCCCCATCCTGCTCAAGGATTTTTTGGGAAAATGTTTTTGGGAAAGCCTAATATTAAAATGATGATTTGATTCTAAAAGCTTGTTGAGGTGTTCAACATCCTGGCCATGAAAATCCCCTGAAAATCTGCAAACCACCCCTGCACCTCCCCAATAGGATAACCAGTGTTGGACTGAGTCAGTGGGACACCAGAAGAAATCCTGGTGGGCCATGGTCCTTATGGTCCCCAATACATTAGACCAGAGATCCCCAATCTTTTTTACTTGTGAGACACACTCACACATGTAAAAGTGTTGGTGAGCCACACAAGCATTAAAAAATAAGGACTGTGATTGGCTATTTGGTAGCCTCATGTAGACTCCTGGAGCCTACAGGAGGCTCTGTTTGGCAGTACACATAAGGGTTGATTCACTAAAGTGTGATAACACATATTGCATGCTTTTTTGCGTTAAAATTGACGCAAAAAAACCCACGCAATTTGCAAAAGTATTAGCTCATGCGTTAAGTCGAATATAGCGTGCGTTAAATTTTGCGCTACCGCATGCGTTAATTTGCGCGCCGAAATAATACTAACACATGATTCACAAACACTTAGACGCGCTAAATATCGCATTTGTCTGTGCGAAAATTAACACCTACTTGAGGCAGGGGGTAATTATAGAAAAGTACAGTTAATGAGCTTTTGGCAATAAAATATGGACTTTGCAGTGTGATTTATTCATGTATGTGTTGGCCCTAGAGTGATGCAGCCTCCAGTTTGCAGGGAAATGGTCATTTTCATAAAAGTAGTTTTACGAAAGTAATGCTGTGTATGGCTAATATGGCGTGCGTTTTTTCACACGCGGCGACGATGTGCGCGATGCGTTAATTAGCGCGCGTTCCGTCAAATACCACATGAAAATAGTCTTCAGGACTTAAATAACGCAAGCAGCATCACGTCTAAATTAACGCAAATATACTTTTAGTGAATCGTGCGTTAAAACGCAAAAAATTAGACGCGATAAAATTTTTACCGCATGCTATAAATAGCGTATGTTTTAACGCACTTTAGTGAATCAACCCTATAGTCTTTATGCCTCCAAAACTTTAAAAATGGGCACCTACTTTGAGAACACTGTGAGAAACTTTCCGGGGGAAGGGGGGAGAACAACATGTTGCTCAAGAGCCATTGATTGGGAATCACTGCCTTAGACCCACTGCCAGACCAGGCCAGGGGTGGTTATCAGTTTGTAGCAGCTGCAAGAGAAGTTACAAAGTACAAAGCAGTTCACAAAAAGGACAATGGGGTCCAATGTGGCTCGAGTGGTGGGTCCTCGGATGATGGCCTGTAGTGAGGGTCAAGCACTGGAGACAACAATAGTCTAAACTGTAGACATTTGAGGGGCCCACAAATCATCCTTTCTTCAGAGTTTTTTTATATAATTGTTTGTGGTTTTGGCACCATTTTTTTGTTTGGCACTGCAGAAATATTGAACCTTTATAATTAAACCATAAAGATAAGACGAGTGACAAGGTGAGCTAAGTTGTTACCTTTTATTTTGAAGTTTTACAGTGTGGTTGTAAATATAAAGTGGCTGGACTCGAGGGAGATCTGCAACAAATTAAACGGATGGCTCTTTTTATTAAGAAGCATCCTCTTTCCATCCCTTCACCATATTAATTATTGTCTAGCACCAATACAGTAGCTGTGGGACCTTCAAGCTGCTCGGAAACATTCTTTTCCAGGAGACATCTCAAGGTTTGTTCTCGGTCTGACAGCTCTCACGTCTCATTTAATGATAAACACACACCTATCTAATAACAGAGTTAAGAGTTCAAACCTCTAAATATAACCTTGAATTCGGATACTCTCATATATTTTTGCCAAAAGGAAAATAAATCTTTTTCACTTGCACTTGTTTAATTTTTAAAAAATAATAAGTTAAAGAATAACCACATACACCAAAGATCATGATGGAGCACAGCTAAGGTGAAAGAAGACAATACACTTTAGTTGCACAACTGCCATGTTTGTATTATATAACTCACAACAAGGACTTTATCATGCTACTTTAGAGGAACCCATTATTTATAGCTGCAGATGCTGCAAGCATACCCCTAGAGCTGGGCTGAGTGATCTGGGGGCTCAAAGCTGCTCTAAGCAAACTTCCACCCCTGATGCCACCCACCACTGCCAGACACAAAACTTACAATCCATGCCATTGCCTTCACCACTCCTATTGCCCGACACAAAACCACCCCTTCCATGCCATGTCCTTTCCTGCAGCTGCCTCTGCTCCCGCTAGTCCACCCATCCTCATTGTTCCACAGGGTCGGACTGGGGGGTGCAGGGCCCCCACCAGCCATGTCACCCACACCCCCTAACCCCTCGCTGAGCCTCCCTAACCCCCTGCAGGGTCCCCCACCTGACGTCCCCCTGAGCGCGCATAAGTTTAATACTTCAGCGGAGGAACAGTCGGCCAGGGTTGGGTCTGGGCTGCCGGGGCCCCGGGGTTTTTTTCCCGTTAATATTACATGGTAATTTTAGTGCACCCAATTATATCATTTAAAATTCAGCCCTATAGTATCAGCTTCTATGATAGATGTAACCTCACTTTTGGCTTAATGATTTCCAACCACCCCAAGATAGTAGTATCTCAACAGCAGCCCAGAGTGCACTGAGCATGTGCAGTGTCACTTACACTGAAGTTCCAACACGGTGAGTTGCTGAGGGCTTTAAATTTACACTGACAAAAAAAGTGTTTTAAAGTAATTCAAATATAATGTACTGCTGCCCTGCATTGATAAGAAAAATTATAGATTATAGAAATAAGCTGCTGTGTAGCCATGGGGATAGCCATTTAAGCTAGAAAAGGGAGAAAAGGCTATATATCAGATAACAGATAAGATCTGTAAATGTTCTGCCTCCCCATTCTAAGCATTGCAAGTGTGATCTCTATAACTTATCAAGTTGTCTTGAGATAGCAATAACTTACAACCTCAGTAGTGTTGGCAGACAGTTGACTCAATCAGAATGGCACCTTGGAGATCATTGAGAAGTTTATTCCAAACTGTGAAGATCTTGGTAATAGTGAACACTCAAGATAGGTCAAAAGATCATAATATGATCCACTCCAGCAAATACATATGTGTACATAAAATGGAGTCTAGAGACACTTATGGGGGTGGGGTTAACCACACAGACAGAAAAATGAGGAAACTACAGGGAGAGAGATGGGAACAAATGAATAGAAAGGCAAAGCATGAAACAACAATGCATGTGTAACATGACACTCCCCGTCTGAAATCTTTGGATTTCAAATTATGAACAAACTTTTTTGTAGTCAAGTCCTAAAGTATGCGATGATCACTCTGTCCTGGAGCATCTGAAAAATAAGAGGGAAGGGAGGAACAAGGAAGATAATGCAAACATCAACATTAATACTTGTTACCATGTCCTAAGGCTTGGATGGTGCCAAGAATAGAGAAAAGTTCATGAGTCTATTTTTAAGATGCATCCTCATCTTTGGATAAAAGAAGCACCAGTTCATTAATGGGTCTGAAGAAGAGCTTAGGTGAGCCTTCTTTAATGACTTTGACTTCAACCTTCCGCACCTTTGCGTCGTTACTTGGTATAGTCTTTGAAATCAGACCCATAGGCCAATGGTTACGGTGAGTGTCTTTATCTTTCATCAAAACAATGTCACCAACTTGTAGGTTGGGTTTGCTAGTTTGCCATTTGCTACGCCTTTGAAGGTTGCAAAGGTATTCCCTTTTCCAACGACTCCAGAACACATCAGCAAGGTGTTGTACCTGTTTCCATTGTCGTTTGTGAACATTGGGGCAATCCAAATCTCCAGGAGGAGTTGCAGCAATTCCAATTTTTTGAGTGAGGAGAGTGGCAGGAGTCAGCAACACTGGGAACTCTGGGTCTGAGGAAATGGGAACCAGAGGTCTGGCATTGATTATAGCAGACACCTCTGCAAGTAGGGTGATTAACACTTCATGAGTAAGCTGAGAAGATTTGTGGTCAAGCAGCATAGAATCCAAGATTTTTCTTGCAATCCCAATCATGCGTTCCCAGGAACCTCCCATGTGAGATGAATGGGGTGGGTTGAATTCCCATCTGCACCTATTGTCACTCAAGAAATTTTCCACTCTTTGTGCTCCTGTAAAATTGGTCCCACAATCAGATCTCAGTAACTTTACAGGTCCTCGTACAGAGACAAATCTTCGGAAAGCATTAATAAAGCAAGAAGAGTCCATAGATTCTATAACTTCAATGTGCACTGAACGAATGCTCAAGCAGGTAAATAGCACAGCCCAGCGTTTATTGTTAGCGACTCCACCACGAGTCCTGCGTGTGACTATAGACCAGGGGCCAAAAACATCTATGCCAACATTAGTAAAAGGTGGTTCAGTACTTGATCTGTCGGCCGGAAGATCTGCCATCTGTTGTTGCTGTTGTCTTCCTCTTAATTTTTGACATTTGACACATTTGTGGAGTATGGAGGATATGCATCTTTTCATCCCAACAATCCAGAAACCTGCAGATCTTATTGCACCTTCAGTAAAGTGACGGCCTTGGTGCTGAACTTGCTCATGGTAATGTCTAACCAGCAGAGCAGTAATATGATGACGGCCTGGAACAATGATGGGGTTCAAATCATTGCTGCATAGATTGGACTTTCCTAGGCGACCACCGACTCGAAGTAACTTGCGGTGATCAAGCACTGGGTTTAATTTGTACAGTGGGCTACCCTTAGAAAGGCTGAGTCCCTTAGATATGTTGTTGACCTCCTGTGAATACGTTTCATGCTGGACAGATTGAAGGATGATATTTTCTGATTGCAAGATCTCCTCAATTGCTGGAGGTCCCTTGCAGATGTGCCACTTGCGACACTCCTTACGTTCCACAGTACTGTTTGCAAAGTGATGAGCAATGTGGATGAGTCGTGCGATGATGTCGTATGACAGAAGACCACTTTGAAAATCGTTCAAAACGATAAGAACTTAACTTTGCGCTTGGTTTCACGGAGGTATTGAGTGTGACGGCAAAAGCTCTGATTTCCTTATCAGACTCAGGATTAACTAGATCAAATGTAGAATCTGCATGGCTTAAAACTGATGTACCATTCAAGAATTCAGGTGGAGATGTCCATGAAATGTCCTGAAATGTAGCGGCTGGTACTTCACGGGTTCCGTGATCGGCAGGGTTGAGGTCAGTGGGTATGTATTGCCATTGATCAGGTGTGGAAAACTTTCTGATGCGCTCCACTCTATTGCCAACATACATATAAAACTGTTTTGTTTGGTTGTGTATGTATCCCAGCACTATTTTGCTGTCGGTATAAAAGTCAAATGAGTGAATTTCAAAGTCTATTTCACGTTTTATTAGCTCAGCAATTTCGACAGCTAATATGGCTGCACAGATTTCGAGCCTTGGGACAGTATGTGCAGGCTTTGGAGTCAGCTTGGCCTTACCCAGGATGAAACCAACACTTACTTTGCCACTTGGATTTGTAAGCCTTAAATAAGCTACTGCAGCTATGGCTTCAATGGATGCATCAGAGAAAACATGGATCTCTCTTCTGACGGCACTTGTTAAGGATCCAACAGTATAACAGCGTGGTATCTGAAGTTGTTCCAATGATTTCAGGGACTTTTCCCATGATTCCCATCTTTGTTTTTTCTCTTTGGGTAGCGGACTATCCCAATCTGTGTTTTCTGAAGTAAGTTGTCTTAGCAGTATCTTACCCTGAATGGTAAAGGGTGCTGTGAAACCCAGAGGATCGTAAATGCTGTTTACCACCGACAAAACGCCGCGTTTCGTGAAGGGCTTGTCATAGGCTGCTACTTGGAATGTGAATATGTCTTGCTTGACATCCCAAAGCAATCCAAGGCTGCGTTGCATGAGGGGTTTGTCTGACCCTAGCTCAAATTCCTTTACACTAAAGGCATAGTCATCAGAGTGAAAGGCTCTCATTACCTTGTCACTGTTAGAAACAATTTTGTGAAGTCTGAGGTTGGCTGTGGCAAGCATTTCCTGAGTTCTGGTGAGAAGATAGATTGCTTCTTCTCCTGTAGGCAAGGATTTGAGCCCATCATCCACATAAAAGTTTCTTTCAACAAACTGACGTGCATCAGATCCAAACTCTCTTTCACCAACTTGGGCGGTTTTCCTCAAGCCATAAATTGCTACTGCAGGTGAAGGGCTGTTACCGAACACATGTACTTTCATCCGGTAGTCTATCACTTCGTTTTTCACATCATTATTGCGGTACCATCGGAACCTGAGGAAGTTTCGGTTGTCCTCACGAACAATGAAACAGTGAAACATGTGCTGAACATCAGCCATCACAGCAACTGATTCTTGCCTGAAACGAAGCAGAACTCCTACAAGGTTGTTGCTCAGACTTGGTCCAGTGAGAAGAAGGTCGTTGAGGGATACACCTTCATGTCTTGCGCTTGAGTCGAAGACCACACTGATCTGGTCTTGTTTACGGGGATGGTACACACCAAAACATGGAAGGTACCAACATTCCTCTCCTTTCTTAAGTGGTGGTGCAGGCTCAGCGTGATCTCTTTCAAACACCTTCTGCACAAAGTCAACAAAGTGTTTTTTCATCTCAGGTTTCCTGTTTAGGGTGCGCTCTAAAGAAATAAACCGTGCTTCTGCAAGTTGACTATTATTTGGTAATCTCCTTCTAGGGACACGAAATGGTAGGGGTGCTACCCAGCTGTTGGAGTCATCCTGATGCAACTCCTTGTTCATGGTTTTCAGGAACTCCTTGTCCTCCATTGAGGTTCCCAACTCATTGTCTTGAGTGGATACATTGAAAACTGTGGTGCCAAGGTTATCACTTTGTGTGATACACTGTTGCGTACTTTCGCCGCATAGTCTTTCCTTCACACAGTAGTGGTGTGGACACTGTTCAAAACAAGTATCACGTCCATTTGGTAGAACGTATGTCTTGAAGGAAGAAACCATGGTAGGCCTTCTCATTTTTTCCAAGCAGACGTTGCCTATGATTACCCAGCCTAGATCCAGGCGTTGGGCATATGGGGCATCATGTGGTCCACTGATTTGTTGGCGGACTTTGTGCACCCTTAGGATATCTCTGCCAAGTAGCAGGAGGATGTCGGCATTTCTGTCAAGAGCAGGTACATGATCAGCTATACCTCTCAAGTGGGGGTGATGAAAGGCAGCTGCAGGGGTAGGGATCTCTTCCCTGTTAGTTGGAATCTGGTTACACTCGATGAGAGTAGGTAATGGTATTTCTATACCGCCATTCAGAGGAGCTACTACAAGACCACTGGCCCTCCTACCTGAGACTTCTGTAGTTCCGGCACAGGTGCCCAGTGTGTAGGGTAGGGCATCTCCCTTTATGTTTAACAGGTCAAATAACTTTGATCTTGCAAGAGATCGGTTACTCTGATCATCCAAAATTGTATACAGCCTTACAGCCTTTTCAGGTTGACCCTTGGGGTACACACGAACCAAGCATATTTTTGAACAGGATTTGTCATGGAGTCCTTCTCCACAGACTAGAGTACATGTAGATGATACTGGGGTAGGAGGTGACGTTTGGTCCGTTTCCTCCCCGCCTTGCTTTGCTGCAGGAGGGTTATCTGTGGGCATGTGTTGAAGTGGATGAAGTGCTTGTACATGATCATTACTGTTGCATTCTATGCAGTTGATGGTAGCCTTACAGTCTTTAGCAAGGTGCTCTGTGGAGGCACAGCATTCGAAACAGATACCAAATTTTCTTAAGAGTTCCTTGCGCTCTTTCAGGGGTTTTTTTCTGAAGCCAATACATTTCCTGAGCGGGTGTGGTTTGTTATGTAAGGGGCATTGACGATTTGGGTTCTCAATTTTGTTGCCTTGATCAGTCCTCTGAGGGACTGTAGTGGGTGCTGATAGAACTTCAGTCCTTTTTACTGACACTGAATCCCTGTGGTCTCTGTGTGTAATGCGTGTGCTTGTGGGCTTTGGAGCAGGTGGACCGGGAGGGTTGAATTCCTCAAAGAAGAAACTTGGGTCGTTCTTAGTGTCTGCAATTTTCCTGATGAACTCACAGAAGTAGGAAAAGGGAGGAAATGAAACCTGATTCAGTTCCTTGTACTTTGATCCAAGAGATGCCCACCTTTCCTGCATACTGTAAGGTAGCTTGGAAACTACAGGGCGGTGTCGAGGTAACTAAGGCCAGGGAGATGGATGTCTGCCTTGGCGAGTTGGAGCTCCAAAAGAAGGTCGCTGAGCTCTTGGAATTTTAAATTGTCCTTGCCAGATATCTTTGGGAAATCTTGCAACCTTTTCAGTAAGGCATCCTCAATTGCTTCTGGGCTGCCAAAGCTACGCTCAAGTCTGTTCCAAGCAGCACTAAGTCCTGCAGCAGGGTTGTCAATATGCACCACTTTGAGTCTCTTAATACGTTCAGTAGATTGGGGACCTAGCCACCTGATAAGCAGATCAAGTTCTTCTGTAGCTGTAATGTCTAGTTCGCTCATTGTGGCCTTGAAGGTGGATTTCCAACCTCTGTAATTTTCTGGTTTGTCATCAAACTTAGTGAGGCCTATCTTAGTAAGTTCTCTGCGGAGCATGTATTTAGCAAACTGTGACAAATCTGTGCTTTCAGGCCTTGGATTTATAGCTTCGGAGTTGGAAACAAAGGCTGGTGCATAAACATTTAACCTAGACACTGGTTTAAAGTCCATAGATGTATTGTGTTTCGGCTGTGAAGCAGTGGCTGGATGTACTGGCGTATATATAGGTAAATTGTCTTGAGATGCAGCCATGGTGACTGGGAGCTGTAGTTTTAGAGAAGTATCTGAGCCTGTTGCATCGGATGCGACTGAATGTCTGCTGCTTTGGTTTAAGACATAGTTGGTGATGCGTTCCAGGTAACCCTTTGAGTCTGTTTGACTGCCACAATCTCTTTCACTCTCATTAACCTCTTGTTCTAAAACGTTCAGCCTTGCCAGGGCTGTGGCATGCTCGCACTGCTTTTCCAACGCCTCCATTTCTGCGGCTTCTACTTCCATTTCTGCTTTCTTGCGTGCCGCTTCTGCTTCCATTTCTGCTTTCTTGCGTGCCGCTTCTGCTTCCATTTCTGCTTTCTTGCGTGCTGCCTTTGCTCCCATTTCTACCTTCTTTTGGGCGAAGGCTGCCTGAACCTTAGCGGCTTCTGCATCGGCGCGTGCCTTAATAAGCTGTTGACTGAGGATGGAAGACCTTGATTGTAGGGACTTGGAGGATCTCATGGAGTGTCTCCCAGATACAGAACGATGAGATCTGGATTCATGAAGTTGTGTGATTCTCACTTCTGCCTTTGTCTTTGTTTGAGATACTAAGCTGTCTCTGTTTAGATTCAACTCATCAAATTCCTTTGCTTCTTTCTGTGACTCTGTAGTGTTGTACCGCTTTAAGAAGTTGGCATATTTAAAACACAATTGCTGGTAGCTCTCATAGCTAGCGATTAATTGTTTAAGAGTGCCTTCAAGTTGCAGTGGATCAAAGGCAGGTTGAGAAACAGCAGACATACAGTTAACAGTCTTAGGGGCACATTTACTAACCCACGAACGGGTCGAAATGAGTCCGATTGCGTTTTTTTCGTAATGATCGGTATTTTGCGATTTTTTGTATTTTTTGCGATTTTTTCGGCGTCTTTACGAATTTTTCGTTACCAATACGATTTTTGCGTAAAAACGCGAGTTTTTCGTAGCCATTACGAAAGTTGCGTAAAATCTGGCGATTTTTCGTAGCGTTAAAACTTGCGCAAAAAGTTGCGCTTTTTTCGTAGCGTTAAAACTTACGCAAAACTTCGCACCTTTTAAGTTTTAACGCTACGAAAAAGGCGCAACTTTTCGCGTAAGTTTTAACGCTACGGAAAAATCGGGCGATTTTACGCAACTTTCGTAATGGCTACGAAAAACTCGCGTTTTTACTCAAAAATCGTATTGGTAACGAAAAATTCGTAAAGACGCCGAAAAAATCGAAAAAAATACGAAAAAGTCGCAAAATGTTCGTTTTCAAGTCGGAACTTTTCCAATTCGGGTCGGATTCGTGGGTTAGTAAATCAGCCCCTTAGACCATGAGTGGTTAATACTAGAAAGCAATGCTTCTTTATCAGCCTCAAACGTTTGTTGAGCCTTCCAAGTCAATTTGGTTGAGCGCTTTGGCTTTGCACTGAGTTCAGGGTTTAATTCCTGATCTGAATGGACTTCTAATTCTTGCTGTGGATCAGCTTCCACAGAATATGTAGTGCTGTGCTGAGACATTGTGCTGGCAGAGAAGGAGTTAATGCTACAGTCCTTCAGCAGCAGAGAAATGTATCAATTTGGCTGATTTAGCTGAGGTTTGCAGGGCCTGTGTGTGCAAGGCAATGCAGACAGGATTCACTTTCACTTACTTTATAGGACTGCAGGCAGAAGGCACTACCATGTGCTGAAACAAACAGCTATACCATGATGTGAAAGCAGATTTGTATGATATAATCCCAATAAACAGTCACTGCAGTGTTGATGAAAGCTGCTGTTTGTCACTTGTGTGACAATGGCTGTGGTGCTGCACTGTCTTTAAGTTGCTGTATTCCTAGTATCCTGTAATATCTCACATTATATTCCAGAGCTATCAATAGATCTTTTGACTGTTCTGCCTCCCCATTCTAAGCATTGCAAGTGTGATCTCTATAACTTATCAAGTTGTCTTGAGATAGCAATAACTTACAACCTCAGTAGTGTTGGCAGACAGTTGACTCAATCAGAATGGCACCTTGGAGATCATTGAGAAGTTTATTCCAAACTGTGAAGATCTTGGTAACAGTGAACACTCAAGATAGGTCAAAAGATCATAATATGATCCACTCCAGCAAATACATATGTGTACATAAAATGGAGTCTAGAGACACTTATGGGGGTGGGGTTAACCACACAGACAGAAAAATGAGGAAACTACAGGGAGAGAGATGGGAACAAATGAATAGAAAGGCAAAGCATGAAACAACAATGCATGTGTAACATGACAGTAAAGTACAATGGTGTTTTACAGAGCTTATCTGTTATATGCTACGTAACCTGTGCCATTTAGCCCTATTTCTATTTGAAAAGCTATCCCCATGTGTTGGCAATTTTTTAATTTACCAGAACCTTACTATAGAACAAGACTCTGGGACAAGGTTCTCAGCATAACTGATGCTTATTAATACAGAGTCTTCTGGAAGCTTGCAGCAACACAGAAATGTGTCACAAACAGCTTCAGGTGAGACCCTTAAAGTCTCAGCCTTTTATAGATGATAGCATACCTGACATACATGACATCCCTTTTACAATGTTCTGTGTACTCTGGTTACAGCTGTGTAGGTGTAATGAAGAGGCACTTACCAGCGCGGCGGGGACGCCCGCCGCGCTACCATCGGCGGGGACGCCCGCCGCGCCGTTCTGCCTCTGTGCCTGCTCCTCCATAGTGTGCGCGCGCGCGCACTTCCGCATGTTTAAAGGCGCAGGCGCGCTGACGAATGACGTCATGACGCACGGCGCATGACGTCAGCGCGCAATGGCGCCAAATTTGAAATATTTAAAGGGCCTTTCTTTGGTTACTGATTGCCCGTGATAGGATTTGATTCCTGGTGCCTTTTTGAGCTTTGTGTATTTTGTCCTGTATCCTGCTTGTTGCCTTCCTGTGTTTTGACCCGGCTTGCTCCTGACTATCCTGATTTTCCATATCTGACCTCGGCTTGTACTTCGACTACGTTTTCGTCTCATCCTGCTGTATCGATTATTCCGGTTTGACCCTTGCCTGTCTGACTATCCTTGATTGCTGCCCGCCCCGACCTAGCCTGCCTGACGACGACCTTGTTTAACCCTATTTGTACCGTGATCTTCGGCCTAACTGACTTTATCTACAGTCGTGCCCCTTTGCTTGCCAGAACTCCTGCCTCGTTCCCCTCGTTAAGTCCAGGTGGCATCTGAGTAGCTGAGGGCTCCTCCCGAAGCCAAAAGCGGTCACAACACTGGTGAAGCCGAGCCGAGACAAGGGAACTTGGCATCTGTTCTGGTTTAGGGTGCCGACCGTGACATTATCACGGGCCATGGAGGACCAAGATCACGTTGAGTCCGCTGCTGCTCCTCCCACTACTTCTGCTACCACTGAAGCGCTTCTTACTGCCCTGCTACAGCGCTTGGAGGATCAGGAGCAAAAGCAGAATTATCTCCTGCAGGGTTTCCACAATCTAACCCGCCAGCTGGAGACTACGCAATCTTCGCAGCAGCAACCTGTTCCTAGTTCTTCCCCTTCTGTGGGGGCATCTGCTTTGGGAGGTAACACCTATAGACCCCAGGAGCCTAAGATTGCATTTCCTGAGAAATTCTCTGGGGACAGGTCAAAGTTTTTCGTCTTCAAAGAGGCGTGTAAATTATATCTTAGCTTTTTCCCTCATTCATTCCCTTCTGGTGAGGAGAAAGTAAGATTTGTTATGACCCTTCTTCTGGGCGATCCCCAAGTTTGGGCCCTTAGGCTGCCTCCCTCTGATCCAGCCCGCTTTTCCCTTGATGTATTCTTTAATTCCATGGCAATCCTTTATGATGACCCGGATCGTGCATCATCTGCCGATTCGGCGATTCGTAAACTGCGCCAAGGGAGACGGGATGCAGAGGTGTACTGCACAGAGTTCCGCCGGTGGGCAGGAGAAACTGAGTGGAACGATGCAGCCCTGCGCAGTCAGTTCCGTATCGGGCTATCCGACTCTATTAAAGATAGCCTGGTGAATTACCCCTTGTCGTCCAGTCTGGATGATCTCATGTCCCTAGCCATCCAGATTGATAGGAGACAAAGGGAAAGAAGGAGTGAAAGGGGTCATACTAATTTTTCTGGGGTTACTTATATGAGGCCTGACTTAGTGACCAATGTTAAGCCTTCGGCTTCCCCGGTGTCTCCACCCCAGGAGGAGCCTATGCAACTAGGCCTATTCCATCTCTCTCCTGAGGAAAAGACACGCAGGCGGACCCTTGGGTTATGTTTATATTGTGGGGACAAGGGTCACTTTCTCAAACAATGCACCAAGAGGCCGGGAAACGCCCAAGCCTAAATGAAGAAGGGGAGCTTCATTTGGGTGCAGGCGTTTCCTCTCCCCAATTTGCCTCCAAGGTTCAGCTACCGGTCAAACTGTCCTGGCCTACGGGCTCCGTTAACTTGTCCGCTTTCGTGGACTCTGGGGCAGAGGGTAACTTTATTGAGGCCAGATTTGCTGCTAAACATGGCATTCCTGTAGTCCCTCTTAGTGTTCCCATGAGATTATTAACTGTGGACAAAAGACCTTTAGGGTCTGGTGTAGTAAATAAGAAAACAGTATCTTTATCCTTATGTGTGAACGATTTCCATGTTGAAGAGATAGTCCTTTTTCTTATTGAAGGTGCCTCTTCTCCACTCATTTTGGGTTTACCCTGGCTCCAGGGTCATAACCCCCAGATTAATTGGGTTACTGGGGAGGTTTCTCAATGGGGTTCTTGTTGTAGGGGTATCTGTATTCCCTCAACTATAGCAGCCACCTCACTTGAGGGGTTACCTGCAGCCTATTCAGCTTATGCCGATGTCTTTTCCAAAAAGGCGGCCGAGACCTTACCCCCACACAGACAGTATGACTGTCCCATTGATCTGGTTCCAGGTTCCTCTCCCCCTCGTGGTCGTACATACCCTCTTTCCCTACCTGAGTCCCAATCCATGAAGGAATATATCCAGGAAAACCTTGAAAGAGGTTTTATCCGGCCTTCTAATTCTCCTGCAGGTGCTGGTTTTTTCTTTGTGGGTAAGAAGGATGGGGGTCTCCGTCCTTGTATAGATTACAGGGGCTTAAACAAAGTCACTATTAAAAATCGCTACCCTCTCCCTCTAATTTCTGAGTTATTTGACCAGGTTAAAACAGCCAAGATCTATACCAAGCTTGATCTTAGAGGTGCATACAATCTCATCCGCATTAGAGAGGGGGACGAGTGGAAAACTGCTTTTAACACCAGGGACGGCCACTACGAGTATTTAGTAATGCCCTTTGGGCTCTGTAACGCCCCCGCAGTTTTTCAAGAATTTGTCAACGACATCTTTCGTGACCTACTGGGGGTATTCGTAGTGGTCTACCTCGATGATATTCTTATTTTCTCTTCTAATCTAAATGAACATCGTAAACATGTGTGTGAGGTCTTAAAAAGGCTAAGGGAGAATAATCTGTATGCAAAACTAGAGAAATGTACCTTTGAAGTTTCTACTGTTCAGTTTTTGGGTTTTATTATCTCCGGCAAGGGTCTAGAGATGGATCCAGGTAAAGTGAGAGCTGTCCTAGATTGGGCCCAACCCTTTTCGTTACGCGCTATACAAAGGTTTCTTGGTTTTGCCAATTATTATCGTCAATTTATTAAGAATTTTTCTCTAATTGTAGCTCCCATCACGAATTTAACTAGAAAGGGCGCTGATCCCAGTATATGGCCTCCTGAGGCTGTACAAGCGTTTGAAACCCTCAAAAAAGAGTTTAGTTCTGCCCCTATCCTTAGACCTCCCAATTCCGCTCTCCCTTTCATTGTAGAGGTAGATGCCTCTGAGGTAGGAGCTGGGGCAGTCCTGTCTCAAAGACATCCGATAACCAACAAGATGCATCCCTGTGCCTTTTTCTCTAGAAAGTTTTCACCTGCAGAGATCAATTATGACATAGGGAACAGGGAATTGCTGGCCGTGAAATTGGCTTTCGAGGAATGGCGCCATCTTTTAGAGGGGGCTAAACATCTAGTTACGGTCTATACCGACCATAAGAATTTACTTTATATTGAATCCGCTAAGCGCTTGAACCCAAGGCAAGCCAGGTGGGCTTTATTCTTTTCAAGGTTCAATTTTTCTTTAACTTTCAAACCCGGTTCAAAGAATACCAAGGCGGATGCACTCTCTAGGAGTTTCGACTCAGTTTCCTCCGACTCTAGTGAGTGCACTCCTATCATTCCCAGGGAAATAATTGTTGCAACCCTGAGGTCTGACCTCTCTTCCTTATTGTCCCCTTTACAGTCTTCTGCTCCTGCTGAAACCCCATCTGGTAAATGGTTTGTTCCTGAGGTACTTAGGGAGCAAGTATTAAGAGAGGCTCATGATTCTAGGGTGGCGGGTCATCCAGGTATTGCAAAAACCATTTGTTTATTGTCCCGACATGTTTGGTGGCCCTCCTTCAAACAGGATGTTAAAACTTTTGTCAGTTCCTGTTCAGTCTGCCAAAGGTCTAAGTCATCTCATCATCGGTCCCAGGGTCTGTTAAATCCCTTACCCATCCCAGAGAAACCATGGTCTCACATTTCCATGGATTTTGTTGTAGAGTTGCCCTCTTCTCAGGGTAAAACAGTGATTTGGGTGGTGGTTGATAGGTTCAGTAAAATGGCTCATTTTATTCCTCTTCCACATCTCCCTTCTGCTAAGACCCTGGCTGATTTATTTATTATGCATATTTTCAAGTTTCATGGATTTCCTGAAAATATTGTTTCTGACAGGGGGGTTCAATTTGTTTCTAAATTTTGGCGTGCTTTCTGTACTTTGGTTGGGACGGAATTATCCTTTTCCTCTGCCTATCACCCCCAAACTAACGGTCAAACTGAAAGGGTGAACCAGTCCCTTGAACAGTATCTCAGGTGCTATGTATCCGATAACCAGTCCACATGGTCTGAACTGCTTCCCTGGGCAGAATTTGCATACAATAATGCTACCCATTCCTCCTCAGGGAGGTCTCCTTTCTTTATCGTTTATGGGTTACACCCCAAAGCATTTTCTTTTTCTGGCTCTAATTCCCCTGTACCCTCTGCCAATTCCTCTGTCTTAAGATTTTCTGAAGTCTGGTCGCTAGTTCATGATTCACTATCGGCAGCCTCCCTAGCCCAGAAAAAAGCTGCTGACAAATCCCGTAGGGAGGCTCCCCAGTACAAGGTGGGGGATTTAGTGTGGTTATCAACCAGGAATATTAAGTTAAAGATTCCCTCTCCCAAACTGGGTCCCAGGTTTATTGGTCCATATCCCATCATTGCAATAATTAACCCATCTTCTGTCCGTCTTCAGTTACCTCCTAATTTCAGAATTTCTAATACTTTTCA
This sequence comes from Xenopus tropicalis, assembly GCF_000004195.4. NCBI lineage: Eukaryota > Metazoa > Chordata > Amphibia > Anura > Pipidae > Xenopus > Xenopus tropicalis. The sequence continues at coordinate 21,883,433 of NC_030684.2, read as the reverse complement.
TGTTTCCCTCCTTAAACCTGCTGCTAACACTCGCCATCAGTCTGTTCCTCCCCCAGTGTTGATTGAAGGTCAGCCTGAGTATGAGATCCAAGAGTTCCTCGACTCCCGCCGTGTGAGAGGTAAACTTCAATATCTTACTAGGTGGAGAGGCTTCGGTCCTGAGGAGAACTCTTGGGTCTCAGTTGATGACATCAAGGCTGATCGCCTCAGGAAGCAGTTCCATTCAAGGTTTCCTGGGAAGCCTGGGGGTCCAGTGGCCCCCCCTAGAGAGGGGGGTAATGTAATGAAGAGGCACTTACCAGCGCGGCGGGGACGCCCGCCGCGCTACCATCGGCGGGGACGCCCGCCGCGCCGTTCTGCCTCTGTGCCTGCTCCTCCATAGTGTGCGCGCGCGCGCACTTCCGCATGTTTAAAGGCGCAGGCGCGCTGACGAATGACGTCATGACGCACGGCGCATGACGTCAGCGCGCAATGGCGCCAAATTTGAAATATTTAAAGGGCCTTTCTTTGGTTACTGATTGCCCGTGATAGGATTTGATTCCTGGTGCCTTTTTGAGCTTTGTGTATTTTGTCCTGTATCCTGCTTGTTGCCTTCCTGTGTTTTGACCCGGCTTGCTCCTGACTATCCTGATTTTCCATATCTGACCTCGGCTTGTACTTCGACTACGTTTTCGTCTCATCCTGCTGTATCGATTATTCCGGTTTGACCCTTGCCTGTCTGACTATCCTTGATTGCTGCCCGCCCCGACCTAGCCTGCCTGACGACGACCTTGTTTAACCCTATTTGTACCGTGATCTTCGGCCTAACTGACTTTATCTACAGTCGTGCCCCTTTGCTTGCCAGAACTCCTGCCTCGTTCCCCTCGTTAAGTCCAGGTGGCATCTGAGTAGCTGAGGGCTCCTCCCGAAGCCAAAGGCGGTCACAACACTGGTGAAGCCGAGCCGAGACAAGGGAACTTGGCATCTGTTCTGGTTTAGGGTGCCGACCGTGACAGTAGGGCTCAGCTAGTCAGCACTTTCATGTCAGGTCCTTGTGATGTTGTAAGATGGACATATTGAACTTATATTTTATACATATATACATATATGGCATATTTATATACCTTTATCTCCTACATCACCTGCTTTGGGTTGTCTTTATAGGTGACACTGGGGGATTTTATGTGTCTCTTTATACAGAACTCATAAGTGAGTGTCTCCAACTCATGGTTTGTTTATATATGCTATAGTAGTGTTTCTGAAGCAAACACACCAGTTGTACCAGTGCAGAGCAACAGTACATTATATCTGAATTACTTCCATACAGTTTAATTTTTTGGTGTTACTGTTAAAAGCATAGATCAATATAGGGATTGATTTATATAGGGCTACTGAACCTCTGGCCTTCTTCAGCAAGTTCCATATAGAAAATACAGAATTTCTACCCATATTCAGTTTTAGGCTTTGGTTCTCTATTAGGATATTTGTGAGTTCCTTAACAAACATGTTTACCAGCTGCAAGCAACCCTCTCATACTGTGAGTCACTGACAGATTATATATATATATATATATATATGGTTGCCACCTTCTTTGCTGGGTAGGGGGCGGAGAAGAGGCAGGTGTTGTTGCGGGGAAGAGGTGGGGTTGTGATGTCACGGGGCGGGGTTATGACGCAGCGATCACCGTCAATGTCAGTGAGTCCTACCCTCTTTTCCTAATCTTGGAAACAGCAGGAGGTTTTGACCCGGACAACCCTTCTGAAAACCGTGCTGTCCAGATCAAAACCGGAAAGGTGACAACCCTATATATATATATTATATATTATCTATTATATCATTTTTTTTAGGCTTTAGTTCTCCATTAGGATATTTGTGAGTTCCTCAACCAAACATGTTTACCAGCTGCAGACAACCCACTCATGCTGTGAGTCACTGACAGATTTCACTTTCTCTAACTGGCTGCAATGCACAACTGGCAAACATCAAGGCTGAGTGGTTTTCAGTATGATTAAATAGCTCTAGGAAGCACACTCATGGCCCATTTATATCTCAAAACTGTAAGAATAAGCGATGGAACCTAACTGCTAAGCACAAGGAGCATACGATATAGGTGCATGTTTGTAGGAACCTCATGTTATACTGAAATGATAACTTGTACGCTCTTTGAAAAAGCAGATATGTCAGCTCTGAATGTCTATTAGAGAAGAAAATAACAGCCCCCAAATGAAATAATGCAAATACAAAAACAAAGCACAATAGTTATTAGACCCACAGCGTTGACAAATTCAGTTCTTGCTTCCAAAATGCATTTTTTATTTTAATACGTAGTTCAGGTAATTGAGGACGGATGTGCCCCAGCGGTGCTTTACTCTATCCACTTAGTCTTCTTTGACTAAATACAATAAGCAGAGAACAAACAAATTCTGCTGCTCTCGTATTTTTGCTACAAACAATCTTGCATATATTTAAATTCCAGAAGAGATCCTTATTTTTTTTTCTTCTTCCCACTCCAAACCCAATATCAATCCTTACACTGAATAAATTACACAAATCAGTCTTCTCTTTTTCCCTGCACCCCCATCTATCAGAGTTTAAAGGCAAGTCAAGTCGAATGTACTTTGGAGCAGCAGACATGGGGTTTAATAGAAATCTGCTCCTGACTGTGCAGTGCCACATTTGGCTAGGAGAGCCGCGCTTGCATTTGCATACATATTAAACGACAGCAGTAAAAATGCATACATGCAAACCACTTGGAATGAGGCTTGCCTCAGTAACGCGCCTGCCGGGGAATCAATCTTCTTTTCTGTACAAGGAAGCCCACCATGCAAAGAGAAAAAAAAATAACAAACAAGGCGTTCTCTGGGGATGCTTTTCAGGAGCTGGATGGTCCAACTTTATGAATCCTATTTATAGATAATTCCTTATGATAATGATAATCCTATTACATTTATGATAAGTAGAGAGCAAATTTCTTATGTTTATGAGCATTACATACCGGGTTTCTTGGGAGAGGGTTGTATATGTGTACTCTATTGGCATGCATGAGTGTCTATTAACTCATATACATACAGGGGGTGTATTAAGCTGCACTGTAAAATAATAAAGAATAGAATATAGATATATATACATATGCCCAGACCCAGGGTGAATTAAAAGGCTCACCTCAGGTGGCAGAGCCGACAAGTTACCAAGGGCAGCAAAATCAGAATCTTGGCACTTTTAGTGCAGATGAGTCCCCTCCTAGCCCCCCTCTGACATGGAAAAGCTAAGCAGGGGGGGCGGCATCGACTTGGCCACCTCAGGCAGCTTGGACACCCTGAGGTTGGCGCTGGTAGGCAGTAAGTACAAGGCCCTGTTGCGACCTGCACTCACCACCATTCTCTAACCTGTGCATCTGAATGAAGGACAACTTAGGGCTCTCTAGGACTGCTATCTTTCAGGAACGAAAGGGGGTGGTTCAAGATGTAAAGGGGGTGTGACAAGGGTGACGTAAAAAGGGCCAAAGCTCTGATACAATAGATGGGTCAAGAGCAGATTAAGAAGTGACCATGGAAAAGGTAAAATCAGATCAGGGGCTTAAAGGAACAGTAACACCAAAAAATGAAAGTGTATAAAAGTAACTAAAATATAATGTGCTGCTGCCCTGCACTGGTAAAAGTTGTGTGTTTACTTCAGAAAGTCTACTATAATTTATATAAATAAGCTGCTATGTAGCCATGGAGGCAGCCATTCAAAGGAGAAAAGGCACAGGCACATAGCAGATAACAGATAAAACACTATTGTATTCTACAGAACTTATCTGTTATCTGCTATGTAACCTGTGCCTTTTCTCCTTTTTTCCAACTTGAATGGCTGCCCCCGTGGCTACACAGCAGCTTATTATATAAATTATAGTAGTGTTACTGCAGCAAACACACCAGTTTTACCAGTGCAGGGCAACAGTGCATTATATTTTTATTACTTTTAAGCTCTTTCATTTTTTAGTGTTACTGTTCCTTTAAGTAGGAAGGCTAGGGGCTCAGTTTAAATTGGAACAAAATTTATTAAAGAACCCCACACAACACAAAAATCCCTAATATACCTATCAATGTAATCGGTTCATTCAAAAAGTATGAATAAATACCATTTTTATAGGCTGCAAAACAATTTTTCTTTTTCTGCATCATTTGACAGCCTGGCAGGGGAGGTGGGACTAAAACATTGATGTTACAAATTATAACAACTTCTCCACAGCTTACAGACAGCATGTAGGAACTATATAACCCATGATGCATTGAACTAGGATGTTCCTTTACTTATTGACGTCACATGTGCAGGGAACTGTGGGATTGGAAGGATGCAGGCTGAAGGCAGGCTGAGGACAGTTGACTACTTTTACCTACTTTTAACTTGAAATTATATTTTCTTTTCAAAAAGCTTAAAGGACAATGAAAGGTTAATATAAATTAAAAGTAAGTCTAAAGGCATTCTTTTTAAGTACTTGCTGCAGTAGATCCCTACTTGCTTCTCTGAGATATGGTACTGGCAGCCTACAGCAGTGTGAAGACTACAGTGACATCACTGAAATCTCTCTGTCCTTCCTGTAGGTGCCAGCGGCAGACTTCCTATTCTCTGAGCATGTGTGTAACTTGATCCTGTCTGCTGTTCTGAGCTACACATGCCCACCAGCCAATCAGAAGCGGATCTGGCAGAGGGGAGGGGGAGGAGGGAATGAAACACATGTGCAGTATGAAGCAAGGAGGGAAAGGAAGGGAGAATACCTTTTTAGAGATGGCTGCCTGTTCTAGAAAATGTGAAGTAAGTGTGACTGAGTAAATATTTGATTAGGCGAGCCAAGTGTGGCGTTTTTACTAAACAATAGGAGGACTATTGGGCAGTATGCTTTTTAAATTTTGACTTGCATTCTCCTTTAAGTTGTGTGTGGATGGAGTTCCCTTTTATGGGTATTCAAAAGTTATGGGCAACGACATTGCCCACTAATTTCCTTATATTGTACAACAGGGGGTACATGAATTATTATAATTTACATGTTTCAATAAGTCATGTGACAGAAATGACATCACTAACCCCCAATTAGAGCTAATAGCATTGCTAAGCACCATTTATAAGGATATCATTTACATGATATTGTATATTATAATAAAAAAATAATTAGAATCTCAACTAGGTTTAGTCAATATGGTCCCGTAGATCTGTAATCAAGATATTTCTGCTGTTGTTTTCCATTTTTCTTTCCTAGATTTTTTTTTCAGCTGAATACACTGGAGCAAGTCTTGCAAAATCAGAATTCTCTCTGACTAAAGGCAGCAATCCACACAGAATCACAGAGCGCCACTGCTTCCTTTCTATTTGCTTTTGGTGCCAGAAGCAGAAGACTATCAAACAAGTTTGCTCTGGAGCACAGACACCTTTATTGGAACGCTGCATGGCATTTAAAGATAAACTTGCAAAATTTGTACAGAGAGTCTGTGTTTATATGTAAATAATGAATACAAAGTATGAATATATGCAGCAAAATATGTGTGTATTTAAGAATTCTACAATGTTTGGATTAAAAGAAAAAACAGAAGCTTGGCATAATATCCAGCCATCTAACTGACACATTCATGAAAAGGTAAATTTAGAGGATATATTGATATATTCTCCTACAGGTTCATTATCATTAAATGATAATGAAATAGTGAAATGTTTCCTTTCTGGCCTACTGTACTGTACCTTCACATTTTCAAAGTGCTGGGCATTTGGCAAAAGGTTGGCAGGGCATTGAGAAGAAAACCAAAACATAACAGGGTAAAATACACGCAAAAGGTGGGAGATTAGATGAAAAGATGAAGCGGCTGATTCACTAAAGTGCGATAAAATTTATCGCACGCTTTTTTGCGTTTAAATTCACCATAGTATTATCGCGTGTGTTAAGTCGCCATATCGCATGCGTTAAATCTTCGTGCGACCGCATGCGTTAATTTTTGCGCTGAAAAGAATACGATCGCATGATTCACAAACACTTGGGCGCGCTAAATATCACATTGGTCTATGCGAAAATTAACACCTACTTCAGGCAGGCGATAAATTATAGAAGAGTACAGTAAATGAGTTTTTGGCAATAAAATATGGACTTAGCAGTGTTATTTATTCATGTATGTGTCTTTTTACCAAATTTTACTAAAGTCTTGGTGTCATGAGATAGGCCTGTAAGGGTTAATCAAGCAGGCCAAGGTATCACAAAAATCTTCCCCCTGTGAAGACGTATAACAGGCCTCTGGTCACTAGGGTCTGGAACCAGCCATGTGTAAAGGCCTCACATCCTGGAATGCCCAGCTCTAATCCCTGGCTGATAAGAGCCATGCCATGTGGGGGAGTGAAAGCCCACATGGGGGTGAATTAGAGTTCACATCAGGACCCATCATAGGTGATGTAGAGGTCACACCATAACCCAAACTCACAAACCTTTATTCTGCCAGAACCCATACCATTTATACTAGAGGTATATGTGTGATTTACTACGGCCGTTCATACCAGTCCAAACATGACTAGATTTGGGTACTCGGTTTTTCAGATAGGAGTATCTGGGCAGGGGCAGGTCAAACAGTAGTGATGTTTAGTCTGTATGGGACCGGTGGGATCATTTAGAATTGATGAATCTAATTTCATCTTTCTATTGTGTTCCCACAAGGAGTTATGGACATTGGTATCATTGGACCAGTCCCATACACTCAGTCCATACACAGTAGGCCATAAAACTCACACTGTGTCCTGCTAATGGTGACACCCCTTGCATTCCTGAGGGAGGGGGAGTGTCCAGTTACCTGATCCCCTGCAAACTGGGATAAATAGTCAGCTCTTCTGACTATACGCTGATATTCTGTGGAGGACCAATTTCTATTGGAAGTTTATCCTGTGGACTTTGCTTGGTATAGTATAGGACTTCTATATTTTTCCCTTTTATTTTAAAACTGTTTGTACTTATTTTATCGTATGTCCTTTTTTGTAACATCTTGTTTAAACTCGCACTGTTATACTTTTTATAATATTAAATATAAAATTTAATAAGTTTGTCCTTGATGCTCTAAAACGTACCTAACCTCCGAGTGTGTAACTGTGTTGTGTGCCTTAGCCCTCTGTATGCTGTGTGCTGTTTAACCCCGTGACTGCTGGTAAGGAGAGTGTGTGTGTTGGTTCTTTACATTAACCCTTTCTCTACCAGTGTGCTTGGCATCTCTCATCGCCAGTGTAAGAAGTATGAGAGTGGTGGCAGCAAGTTGTGTATGAGTTTGTGAGTGTTGGTTGGTCTTTGGGGTGCTGTGATGCTAGTCTGACCTGTGTGTCAGGTGTGCGAGACTGAGCAAGGGACCCTCTAGACAGCCACGCCTAAAGTCACGTGCGTCTGAAGTGGCGTAATCGTGACACTTGGCATGTATGGAATTTCGCTATTATAGCGGTAAATATTTAGTCGCCATAATATACAGTACTATAGCGGTAAATATTTAGTCGCCATAATATACAGTACTATAGCGGTAAATATTTAGTTGCCATAATATACAGTACTATAGCGGTAAATATTTAGTCGCCACAATATACAGTACTATAGCGGTAAATATTTAGTCGCCATAATATGCAGTACAGTAGAGGTAAGTATTTAGTCGCACAAAATACATTACTAGGTATATTTTGGCGATTTCTTTGTCGCGACTTTGTAATCTCGCGACTTGAGGACATTTTGTAACGATTTTGTAATCTCGTGACATGTGCGACTTGCATTTTGTGTCATTGAGCCTGCAGTCACACTGAGAGGAGCATCATGCCTGGGGTTTCTGATCTGCTACCAGGGGAGAGGCGCTATATTGTCACCGTTCTCCTGCGCTCAGGATATGACAACCTGCCGCTGGGGCCCTTAGGGGTCCACGAGAGGAAGAGGGTGATCCTGCGCGAGCTCAGAAATGGTTTGCTCACCGGGTTTGCCCTTGATGTGGACCTCCGCCTGCTCCAGCGCCTATAGTCTGACCTGAAGCGCAGGAATTCAGATCTGGTGGCTGAAATTGCCGAAGGTAATTATTGTACTTTATTATGCTTTTACAGTATACGTTCAGTAAAAGATTTAGCAAGTAATTTGAACTAAAAGTACAAATGTAAGAAAAGTACAAATGTAAGAAATGTCAGGGATGACGAAAGTAACATAGTAACATAGTAAGTTGGGTTGAAAAAAGACATACGTCCATCACGTTCAACCATAATCTTTGTGACTCCTTGTGAAAATCCTGTGTGTGCCGTCACCCCATGCCTGTCTAGATTTTGTTTTGCCACAGGCACCCAGGTATTATTGTTCCTTATGGTGTGCAGCTTCCCAGCACTTCGTATTGTATATATATATATATATATATATACACATCTATTTTCAAATACATATGCATAAATAAGTTTAAAGCAGGGGGGAAGCAGCAGGGAGCGGCCCATAGTATGAGTCATTTGGGGAAGGGCCAGAATGTTTTAGGGGGCCCTGGCTAACAATGTCTGTGTGTCCTTTGTATTGATGTGAGGGTTCACAGGGGGCATGGGAGGAGGGGGGCCCAAAAAATGTTGTTGTGAGGGGCCCCGTAATTTATGATGGTGTATGAATGTATATATATATATATGTATAATATATTACACAAAATAACATCTTGCAATACTATCTCACAGAACTTCAGCTGGCGCCTCATCCCCAGGCACAACCCCAGGCACACCAGGCTCCTGTGGCCCCTGAGGCCCACCAGGCTCCAGCGGCCCCCGAGGCCCCAGCTCCAGCGCCCCCCGAGGCCCCGGACACTCCCCCCCTTCATTCCTCCCTCCGTTTCCCCCCAGTTTCCCCCCAGTTTCCCCCCAGGCCCTTGAATTCTCACCCCAGGCCCCGGACTCCCCCCAGGCCAAGCGCTGGGCACCAGGTTCTCCTGCAGAAGAGGGACCATCATGCCGGTCAATGCAGGAGGACCTGGATAACATCAAGGCCGAGCTGGCCCAGCTCTGGGGGGAAATGGCAGAAATGCGCAGAGACGTACGAGAACTCAAGGGCAGCAAGCCCTAAGTTTTATCTTTCCCAGTTTTTTCCCTTTAATTGTTAAAATAAAAGTTTTTATTTTTCTACTTTTGAACTGGGTAGTGTCTAATTATTTTTCCTTCCTTGATATGGTATTCTATACTGTGTACTAATGTATTTTCTCCTACACTCTTACATTTATCAGTAACAGCATCAATATGCTATATGGATTAAATTTTTGCAAATATTCTGCCAACAATTTTGTCTTTAGCCCATTTTGCTGAATAGTAAAACTTGCGTTAATTAGTACATAGCGTATTTTCTGGCGAGTGTGATAACTGCCAATCAAATGTTTTGTTGCCAGAATAATTGCAATATTATATTTGTTCCCGTTTAATAAAGTGCCCATAACATATTTGCCATTTATTCTGTGTCTAAAATCTCCCACTTAATTTAAGCCACTTTAGCAAACGGACCCCTAAGTATTTGGCTAAATATTCTTAAATGCCCCCCCCCCCCCCCCCCGATTTTATTATCTGTAGCACTTCTTTTTTTTTCTTACTTATATTTTTATTGGTTTTTGGGGGGTTTTTTTTGCAAATAAACATTTATACAGCACCTCTCTAGCACTTCTGTGCTCTCCCAGGGCAAAATGTTGGCAGTTTTATGCTGCCGATTGCCGCGTGCGTAATGTCGCGACAATTAGCGATTGCGATAAATAGCGTGAATGCGAAAAATACCGCACACGTTATTTACCGCAACAAAAATATTGCATGCAGTATCGCGCGTATAATAGCGCAAGTGTGCTAATAGTGAATCGTGCGAAAAGTCGCACACTTTCACCTTACAGGGGGCTTTATTTGGTAGGCAATCTTGATTTTATTCAACTAAAACTTGCCACCAAGTCAGGACTTCAAAAATAACTGAGAGCAACATACAAGGGGTTGGGGAGGAACATGTTGCCCCTGAGCCACTGGTTGGGGATCACTGCTCTAGAATTTCTTCTGTTTAGGTCTTCAAGTTTCTCAATGTCAATGTACATGATTTTCGTGATTGATTGAATCCATCCATCTTCTAGCTGGTCATCCTTTTCCTTTTTACCCTTTAACTCTACTGAAAATATGCCCAGTGGTCTGGAATGTGGTCATTGGTACTTCAGGTGTAAGGTCAGGCTGGATTTTGGCCATCGATCCATTTGTTTGCTTTTCTTGTCTTCCATGGTATCACAAAAGTCTTTGCCAAAACCAAAGTTTGAAGGTATTGATACTTGTTTGTCATACTTGTTTATTGTCCAGCTTTTAGATGCATATAAAGTGCAACAAAATGGCAGGTCAATTCTAATCCTTGTTTTTATATAAAGTTCAACAAAATATTCCTTGTCTAAAGAGCCTTAAATGTGCGGCCTTAGGTAGGTCTTCAACTCGCACAATTCTTCATAGAGAAGCAAGTGCTTATGCAGAAGGAAGGCCTTCAACAGTCCACCCAGTTCTGGAAAAGTGGTGAGAGTCCAGAAACCTGTAGTCCTCCCACCATGCTAGTCTATAAAAGCTATATAAAATATATGAATATTGCCAGAGAGGTCATGGCAATTCGTGTTCACACCATTAGTTTGGAACCCCATGGCTAGGTATAAAGCAAGTTAGGGGTAGCAGGTTACCAGGAGACAGAAACAAGGAATCTTGAGCGCAGAATTCAATAGAAACTCAAGGTACAGGAACATGGATTACTAAGAACTCAGGAACAGCACTTTGCATAACAAGGTACCCAATTCAGGAACAAAAATGATCCAGCAAGGACCAAACAGGGGAGGGACCTGATTGAGTCTGAGAGAGTTCCAAACAAATATATATGTATAGGATATTGGTGTCCATGGAGAAAAAAAGAAGCTTGAGGTAATGATTGCATACTCATACTCTACACTCCACTCTCACAAACTAAGCAGCCTGATTGAGTTTAAGATATATCACAAAAGTTCAGGTAAATAGAATTTTAAAGGACCTTATACAGAAGTTAAAAATGACATTAAAAACCTCTCTGTGCCTGGCAAGGACAGATAAGACCGATTTGCCTTCAGCATTAAGATAATGCCCACGGAGAGATTAGTCGACCACGATAAGTCTCTGCTTTGTTTTTCTGAAGTTGCATGAAGTTTGCTCCTACAGGCAACTTAACATGACTTCAGAAAGCAAAGTGGTGCATATGCCTTTCCGCCAGTGATTCCCTTTGTTATCGGTGGAAAGGCATTACGGAGAGATTAGTTGCCCACGATAGCAGAGATTCATCGTGGACGACTAGTCTGTCCATAGGGCATTAGCCTTAATTAGCATATATAAGTGTCTTCCCAATTCTCTAATGCCCAGTAGACCATTTGTTGATCACGAGTTCAGCACTTTCTTTATGTTTTCTGCTATTCATTTTTCTTATCTGTTCTGTTATCTGTTATTTTATTGTCCGTTCTGGTCAAAACATGTAGCTAAGCTTCACTCTTCATTTTTTAATAATGATTGACTAGGTAGGGGATAGATGTTGGGTTATATTGTGTCCTATAAAATATTGGGTTTACAGAATTTATGCCTATGAAGATTTTCATTCATCCAGGTCATGGTATATCTAGTATAAATAAATTTAAAGCAACTGGACTTGTTAAGTAATCATTGAAGACGTTTCACTACTCAACCGTTCAAATGACTGGTATGGGAAGTCCTCAGCATATATTCCACTAATCCAATCACAATGACACTTTGTAACTCTTCAGAAAGGTGACATCTGAAACTCACAGATTTCACAGGTTTACAGAATTGTGTCTGAACAGGTCTTGTCAGAACCAGAAGCCTTGGCTAAAGGCCCTTCTATGACCTTGAGGTGATCACCTAGATATCTGGATAAACCCTAGGTCCCAAGTATCCTAAATAATTCCACATTTGTAGAAGCCTTTTACACAACATAATGAAATCAGAAATACAAAGGTGGCCATACACTATAAGATCTGCTCATTTGGCAAAGTCCCCACCCGTTTGCTAGGTCCAAACAATCGCATTACAATAGAGGTGATTGAAGCTGTCAGATCGAAGACCCCATTGGCTCATTGATTCGATCCTCGTGCCAACAGCTCCACTTCATTGTAATGTGATCATCTGGCTCTAGGGCCAAACAATCAGATTAGAATGGTATCACCCACAGTATAGTGTATGGCCACCTTAAGAATTGGAAAGAACACTCATTACAATTAGTATTAAAGAGAACTAAACTCTAAAAATAAATATGGCTAGAAATGCCATGTTTTAATACTATATACTACACTAGCTGAAAGTTTCAGCATCTCTATAGTAGTATGGTAGTAGGATTCTGTTAGAAGTGTCTGTGACACTGCACATGCTCAGTGGGCTCTGGGCAGCTGTTGGGAAGCTAAGCTTAGGGGTCGTCAGAAGTTATCAAGCTGAAAATTAGGTTGGTCTGTCATATAAACTGATGCTACAAGGCTGATTATAAATTCTGATTCTAATTGCACTGGTTTCAGAGCTGTAATAAATGAATTACTAATCAGCCTTATACTGTGACTTTTATATTCTATATATAAACAGTATTTTGTGAGTCGGTCCCTAAGCTCAAGTGACAGCAGCACAGAGCATGTGCAGGGAATCAACAGCAAGCAGATGGGGGGGCTATAGGGGGCATCTTTGGGGGCACAGATCTTCCCTGCTAAAGGACTGTAGTTGCCTTGGACTGGTACAGAAGCCCAAAACATGTGTCCAACATATTTAGTCTATTTGTTCAGTTTGGCTTTGGTTCCCCTTTAAAAAACAAATCAAATCCATCCTACTCAAAGCCCATAGTCCTGTGTTTGTGCCAGAGGGGCAATGCGCAAGATGCATTTGTGACGTAAATGGGAACCAGAGGGAAATTCAGAAGATACACTCAGGGTGCTTTTGGTTAGTAATAGGTAATCAGTAAGGTACTTTTTGCTTAGGTTCAGTGTAAGTTAGCACCCACTCAGCCACAACAGTTAAAGGGGAACTATCTAGAAAACAAACATTTACCATATACTTAAAGTAGTAGAAATTTCTGAAATAATTAAGTTAATCTTCACTATCCCCCCTCTGTCTCTATAGGCAAAGACACACAGGGCTCCACGACTTTTTAAAAAAAGTATACTAATCTATGGCAGCTAAATAGCCGCAATTAGTTGCCGCTATTGAGGTTTTTTTTAAAAAACGTCACGGCTACTAATTGCTTCTTGGTGGGGGGGAATAATTTAACACCAACCTCACCTGAATTAAACAAGTAAGGCTGTTTAACAAACATCATTAACATGCAACAACCACCAATTTATATATATATATATATATATATATATATATATATATATATATATATATATATATAATTCTCCAATCTGTAGACCCTGATGCTTTCACTACAATCTGCCCTAAAAGGAGGCTGAAAGTGTCCCCAGCAAAGAGTTAATGTTGGTAGAAATGTTTGTTGCCTCAGTCCTTTTCAGTTCCTCAGTTCATGGGCTGAGCTCAGAGGTTGGGACGGAATGTATGCAATGCGAGAGACTGTGGGAGGTAGGGCTAGTGGTAGAACAACTTATGCATGATACTCGGGTTGAGTAATCTACCAGTAGGACAGGAATACTGTTTACTTGCCTATTCTAAAACCTTCTATAGCTTTCTTGCCACCTTTTATGGTCGGTTTACCTTTTTTCCCCCCTTCTACAAATAAGAAATGATACAAACTCTGTTAAGGAGGCCACAATGGTTTGTTCATTGAGAGGAAAGTGACTGATAGTTTACATGAGTAGGGCTGGTTTCAATCTGATGGAATCTGTAACAAGATAACACTGTGTACCTACTGATTTCTATATAAAGCCCAAAGGCTCTTTAACTTTTGTAAAAGAGCAATCTACAGTATTGTCCAATGGTGTAACAGAGCCAGTGGTGTCAACCCTGCTGGAAATTTTGATAGTGTCCCTATTACCCACCTGCCTCCCGATGTGATTTAAATTCCCCCAGTAGCGCACTTTTGGTCAGTAGCTCAGCAATGCCCCGGGGAAAAAACTCCTGGGGTTGACAGCACTTAGGTACACTCCAGGTCCAGGACAGCACAAATTTAGTTGCGGAATGCCACACAGCCGCTCTGAAACTTTGCTCACATACGGAGCAATGTGGACACACAGAAACTGGGTCGCACTGGCCCCAGGGGCCCTGTAGATGCCCCTGCCGGCCTCGTCCCCTGCACACCCTAAATCCGCTGTGCTTTCCTTACCTCCTGCAGAGCCTCCCTAACCCCCCACAGGATCCCCCATCCAACATCATAAGTTTAATGCGTCAGGGGAGGAATGGTTGGCTGGGGAAGTGCCAGCAAGGGTTGGGTCTGAGCCACCGGGGCCCACTAGGCCCATTCTGACCCTGCGCAGAAAACTTCAGTACGTCCTGTCCCTAGTGCTCCATATGTGAGCTAATTGGATGCGTATGCCCACGATTCTGGACGGGGGGAGGGGCGGTGTGGGTTTGGCCTCGGGGCTCTGTGATTACGAATTCAGCATTAGCACCATACCCAGCCAAAACCCCCACCATGGGCGGTGGGAGTTTTGGCAGGCTCATTTGCCGTGGAGTGAACCATACAGCCAGCGATGCGTCCGGCCCCTTCAAAGATTTTTTTTGCACCTACCAGACCATCCCTCTACCTGCCCGCCTGAGTCTCCTGCTCCCCAGCTGCTCAACACCAGGTACTTAAGAAAGCAGCAGGGGAGGGGGTACTTGTTACAGCTATAGAGAAAGCAGACCCTGCGGTCAGCACCCCCCTGCTGTATGGTAGTTACACCAATAGTATTGCCATAACAACAGGTGCCAGAAGGCAGCATCAAGGCTACAAAAATGATGCTAAGCATTTTAACAGAATAATGTAATATATGTTGCTAAGTCATATAATCTCTAGCAGTGTGTACCTACAGGTGTTTGCTTTCAAACAGGTGACTTATAGATGCTGCCTGCTGATTGGTTGCTAACTCATTCCTCCAAAAGGTAATATGCCCACACCAACCAGGCTGTTTGGATTGACTCACCAAGCCCAAATGATTGTATTGCATTAGCATAATATACAGCAATAATAATACCCTATTAGGGTTATGTAATAACAACTGGTCGCCTATAGCAACCAATCAGCAGGCAGCATTTACCGGTGCCCCGTTTAAAGGTAATCATCTTATTATTTGTAAGCGTAATTACAAATTGGAATTGAAAGTAACATCTGTGCTTCACCTTTAAATTAACTTTTAGTTATGTTATAGAATGGCCAGGTCTTACCAACTTTTCAATTGGTCTTAATTTTTATTTTTTACAGTTTTTGAATGATTTAGTAACATAGTAACATAGTAAGTTGGGTTGAAAAAAGACATACGTCCATCACGTTCAACCATAATGCCTATATATAACCTGCCTAACTACTAGTTGATCCAGAGGAAGGCAAAAAACCCCATCTGAAGCCTCTCAAATTTGCTGCAGAGGGGAAAAAATTCCTTCCTGACTCCAAGATGGCAATCGGACCGGTCCCTGGATCAATCGGACCAGTTCTTCTCTGATTTCTGACTCTAGCTACAATTTAATTGTTATTGTTACTTTTTATTCCTTATCTTTCTAATTAGACCCTCTCCTGTTTATAGTCTAGATTTTCATTTGAACCCGTGCCTGGTTGGTAGGGTAAATTGAACCTTAGCAACCATAAAGCTGCTGAACTGGAGAGTTGTTAAATATAAAGCTAAATCATTTAAAGACCACATATAATAAAAAAAAAATAAAGACCAATTGCAAATATAATATATATTATACTAATATATAATATAATTTCTAATATGTGTAGATGTCATTGCAACTGAAAGCAGTAACTGTCCCTTTCTGGGCTTTGCTCCTGACTTCATGAAACAATGCAGCGAGAAAATCCCCAGGTCTATTGATCAGCTGGTTTCTGCTACATGGTTTCAAGGTGCTGAACAGTGTATTAAGGCATAGCAGGTAAATCAGGAAAAGCACAAAGGCTATACCTAACTGCAGTCACTCTATAGCCCAACCCAGATCAGTCTACCAGATTGGATCATGCAGGCTCTTAGTTTATGAATGATTTGCCTCTCTCTCCTGCCTCTTTCCAGTTTTCAAATGGGGGTCACTGACCCCGGCAGCCAAAAACTATAGCTCTGTAACACTACAATGTTATTATTATTATTGTTACTTTTCATTACTTATCTTTCTATGCAAGCCCTCTATCATTCATATTCATATTCATTATCCCATAAACCACTGCCTGGTTGCTAGGATAAATAAAACCCTAGCAACCAGATAGCTGCTAAAATACAAAATGGAGAGCTGCTGAAAAATACTCAAAATAACTGAAAAACCATCAAAAATAAAAAATGAAGACCATGTAATGATGGGCTGGATGCTCCCTTAGAGATCAGCTGACAGGAAATAATGCAGCTCTAACTGTAACAGGAAGTAGTGTGGGAGCAAAAGGCAGAACTCTGCGCATTCATTGGCTGATGGGGCCTAGCATGTATGTGTGCCTTGGCTTGTTTGTGTGCACTGTGAATCCTATGATCCCAGGAGGCGGCCCTTAGTCGTTACAATGTCAATTCTCTATTTAGGATTACCCAATGGCACATACTACTAAAAAAGTAAAATTGTATGAAAATGGTTTATTTAGATGAAGCAGGGTTTTACATATGAGCTGGTTTATGTGATATATTTTTATAGAGACCAACATTTGGGACACTACAGGGGGGTATATTTTTCCTTTAAAGGCTATGTTATCTTGCAAAAGTAAGGGATAAGTATATTTCTATGGTGGCCATACATGAGCAGATCCAATGTTTCTGACCCAACAGCAAAATATTTTGGGAACATACCTCTTCTTCATTACAGGGTTTACCTGCAATTTTACTGAGTGTGTTAGTTTCTCCACTGGGCTAGTGGTTAGGGGGGTGCAGATCCCCCCACTACTAAGCAATGGGCAATGGTGTACAGGTCAGTTTTTGCCATCTAGACCATGTCACAGCTGTGCCCAGCCTTGCCAGCAAAGGCAATAACTGAATAATTGTTTCCCCCACCATAACCCACCACTACAGTTGCCCTCTCACCTCAAAATCTTCCCACAAAGACAGTGATGAAGTACCCAGGTTGGGATGTAACCGGCTCAACATTTCAAGTATATACCATAATAAAGTGCAACTTTAAGCAACATAACAAAATGATAATTTGTCTATATTCATATTAAAATGCCTGATGAGCAACACTACTAGGCAGCTACCTGCCATGCTGGCCACCTTAAGGTGGGTGGACATGTGAGAGAAGGCAATATCGATCACTGCCCTCCTATGACCCATCATTGCATGATGATGTCTCCGCCCACTATTGGCACCTATGTGCCAACACTATGGTCTAGCATAGGGGTCCCCAACCTTTCTTACTCGTGAGCCACAGTCAAATGTAAAAAGACTTGGAGAGCAACACAAGCACCATAAAAGTTCATGGAGGTGCCAAGTAAGGGCTAAGATTGGCTATTAGGCAGCCTCTATGCACACTATCAGCTTACAGGAGGCTTTATTTGGTAGTAAATCTTGTTTTTATTCAACCAAAACTTGCCCCCAAGTCAGGAATTCAAAAATAACTACCTTGTTTGGCACTGAGAGCAACATCCAAGGGGCTGTGGAGCAACATGTTGCCCCCAAGCCACTGGATCACTTGGTCTAGCCCCCCCCTCTAGCATTCCACCCTAACACCTCTATACACCCCCTATTAATTTCCAACTCCAAGAGTGGGGGGCAGAATGCTGCTACCTGGTTGCCCTTATGTTAAAGAGAGCTACATTGGACCATTCTTTTTACCCCCTCCTCTGGCTTCACTTCCTACCAACTTTGTTGCCAATCCCTGTCCTGCACCCACAATCCCTCTGGTGTGCTGCCTGGCCTATTCTTGGCAAAGTCATGGATCTTTTACCTAAAAGGGCCTGTGCGCCATTTCTGAAGATTTCTGCACTGTGTGTGCGCAAAGTTTGAACTCAAAAAGGAGAACTTTTTCCAAAGAAATGAGCACAGTCACAGAGTAGGATATACAGTAAGTGATCAAAGTCGCTGGCACTCTCAGATGATTTTACATTTCCTTGTCCTTTAAAAAGAATGAAATAATTCTACTTGAGAAATACTGGAGAGGGTGTTTTAGAATACTTGTGAATTAAGGTTTTATTTATAAAATGCTTTAAACCTACACGCAGGCTCAATATAAAAATGTTAAGGGATTCGGTAGGAATGCATTTATCCCAGGTGTCTTGTTGAAT
This sequence comes from Xenopus tropicalis, assembly GCF_000004195.4. Lineage (NCBI taxonomy): Eukaryota > Metazoa > Chordata > Amphibia > Anura > Pipidae > Xenopus > Xenopus tropicalis. The sequence goes on along the minus strand of NC_030684.2, from coordinate 21,865,117 downwards.
TCAGCGTGGAAAGGTTACATTATAACCTTGCCTGTGCTGCTTAAAGATCTCCCTGCCTACATGTACCTAGTGCAAGTTCCTGGTAATTATATGCATTTCCAAACAGCCAATCAGCTGTCAGGCTGACAGATACTGATCTGCTCTTTTTTATTTTTAGCTCTGTGCTTTCCACTCTAGATGCAAAAAAAAAAAAAAAAACTCTGTGTTTGTTTCGTTGGCAGTACCCTCTCCGAGCAGAAGCCTTGTCGCACCGCTGATGCCTTCAGGACGGCAGAAAGAAGAAAAGCTCCCCCTTTTTCACGGCTCTGGGAAGCGGGATAAAGCTAACCCTAAATAATTATTTAGAGAGCTGCTTGGCAGGGAACATTCACATCTTGATAAATGCAAACGATGCACTGAAAAAGGAAAGAGAAAGAGTGCTGTCTCCACTGCATACAAACCAAGGCTCATGGGTGACTCTGAAAACCATCATTACAAAGACGCTTGTACTGTTTTCTTTTACAATTAGCGAGGAAAATTAGCCTATTTTGAACTCTATTAATTAAAAATGTAAAATGTCCTTTTTGCATCTTCTTTTTTGCAAAAATAATAATAAAAAAAACTCAAATTAAAACCAACATTTTCAGATTCTAACTTTGAGATGTTTTGTAATGTCCTATAATTTAATTTTTTTTATTATTCATCATTGTGATGTAAATCTTTCATCTATTCAGAATTCTTATTAAATTAGACATGATTTGGAATATTCATTGCCTATTAGAAAATTCAATAAAGATAATTTTTTTAAAGAATTCAGTAATTTTAAAGTTATTAGTAAATGTAACTGCTATTATTATTAAATTATTTATTTATTCCTTTTCTCTTCTGTGCCCTGGCGGTTCTAGCTTTAGAAACAATGTAGCAGAAGCCAGCTGATTAACCGTCTTGGAAGTGAGCTGATTTCTACTACTTTGTTTCAAGATTCAGATCCAGCAGTGCATAGTAACATAGTAATTTAGGTTGAAAAATGACATATGTCTATCAAGTTCAACCTTAATGCCTATATATATAACCTGCCTAACTGCTAGCTGATCAAGAGGAAGGCAAAAAACCCCACCTGAAGCCTCTCTAATTTGCAGCAGAGGAGAAAAAATTCCTTCCTGACTCCAAGATGGCAATCGGACCCAAGGTCGGACTGGGGGGAGAAGGGCCCACCAGGCCCCCCAACCCCCCTCGCAGGGCCCCCAACCCGACGTCCTCCCCCGAGCGCGTAAATTGAATGTGTCAGGGCAGGAGTGGTCGGGCAGGGGGAGCGACGGCAAGGGTCGGGTCTGGGCGGCTGGGATTTTTCCCGGTGTCCCAGCGGCCCAGTCCGACCCTGATCGGACCAGTACCTGAATCAACTTGTACTAAGAGCTACTCCCATAACCCTGTATTCCCTCACTTGCTAAAAAGACATCCAACCCCAGTGCAGAAAGGGAGAGACAGATACTTTCAATTGCAATGATATTTGAAGTGATAGTATACACAGGGTCGGACTGGGGGGGTGCAGGGTCCACTGGGGCTACTGCTTCAGGGGCCCTGCACATCCCAATGGGCCCTCCACAGCTGCCTTCACAATGCCTGACACAGGCCCCCACCACCCCCACCCTCGATCGCGCATAAGGGCTCTGGCACACGGGGGAGATTAGGAGAGCAGGGAGTTTTGTCGCGGGCGACTAATCTCCCCCATGTGCCAGAGCCAGAGCCCTTATGCGCGATCGAGGGTGAAGACACACGGAGCTACTAGTAGCAGCTACTTGTCGTGGCTACTAAATAAGACAATGCTGATCATTTACTGATAATTGTCTCTACGTGTGTTTTAGCAGAGCCAATTCTCAGTATTGTCTATAGCAGGGCATTTTCTGGAGTTTAGTAGCAATGACAAGTAGCTCAGCACGTCAGGGGATGGAGATTGGTGGATCGGGGGAGCGCCATGCGGGGATCGGCCCAGTCCAACTCTGAGTATACATGCTTTTTCAACATGAGCTCAGTAAATAGGGCTTGCGATATTATTAATTTGCCTATTAATTAGTTCATAATTATGGACAAGGGGCAAATCAGTGCATTCATGTTGTCCTCATCAGACAGGTCTTTTTAGGCCTCTCTGCTTAATCCTCTCGTTAGTCCTAGGGCTAACAATTGGATCAGCCCAATTTGGACCAGCACATGGGTGGCCAAATCAGCTCCAGGTCCGCTTGATTGGCTGCCACAACAATGGCTAGCTTTACAAAAAAGTTTAAAACCAAAGGAAATGTTTAATGTTTAAAGGTAAATAGCCAACTGGTTGTTATGGTTGAACCCTGTAGCAATCTTTCAGCATTCAAATTTTTACCACTTTTGATTTTTCAAAATACAAATTTTGAGATTTATTAAGTGAAAGGAAACTCAAAAGTTTTAATAAAAACATTTGTCATCTAAAAGCCAGCAAGTCTATGAAGTAGTCAAAGTGGATTGTAATTTCAAAATTCAAGCCATTTTTCAATTGGAGTTTTTATGATTAATTCAAAATTAGGCAGAAATGTTGGGTAGGGTGGGATTTCACTGCGTTCCACTTGCTTTTTCATGTTTTCACAACAGTTGGGTTTTCAAGATTAGAGATTTTTTTTAAAAAAATGTAAGCCCACATTTGGGTTTAGCTAGGTTTCAAATGTTTTTCAAACTCGAAAAATACAAAAATCTTTTATTTTTTCATAAATCTGCCACCCGATGTTGCCTCAAAATCCTGTGATTGCAGTCTCCTGTTATAATGTCACCTTTGTTACCCAGGGTACTCCCAGGGGGCAGAGGTGAAAATGAAACACGAGTAGCAAAACAACTCACAGGAAAAGGACAAAGAATAGGCAAGAAAAGGAACAAATGAACTCCACAAAAAGTGAGTAAAAAAAACAGAGGGGAGAGAGAGAGAACAAAAATATATTTTTAATTGGGGCAGGAGTATTCGGTGTTCCAGTGGGACCCCAACTTTAGCCAACTGTGTGTCTCCCTGGGGGAGCTGTAATGATCCACATGACCTCATGATCCACAGACCTAATGGGCAGATTAAAGATTCAGTGGGAATGAGGAAGGTATCACCTTGTTGACGAGTTCCTCATAACAATGGTCTGTATCCCATTGTAATCAGTGGCATAATTATATAGTAGAATCCCCGGGGGGCCCCAAGGGACAGGGGGCTCCAGAACTCCCCCCAGTCCCCCTACCACTCTCCTACCTGAGAGCTAGCAGGCAGGGATGGGGGACATGAGGGAGGGGCAGGTGGGGAGTTGGGACATGAGGGATAGGCGGAAGTGAGGGGCAGACAGAAGGGGGAAGATGTGAGGAGCGGGCAGAAGGGGGAAGATGTGAGGAGCGGGCAGAATGGGGAAGATGTGAGGAGTGGGCAGAAAGCGTGGATGTGAGGGGCTGGCAGAAGGGGGGGTGTGAGAGGTGGGCGGAATGCGGGGGGTAGCACACAAATCTCATATGTAATGTGGGCAGAGAACAGGAGGGAGGGATAGCTCTTGCGTTGTACGTCAGGCCCCTCTGAAGATTTTCTTTTCAGGTGGGCCCAGCGAGGTCTAGGAAAGCCACTGATTGTGATCTGACCAAAGGCCCAATAGATCAGATCAATCCAATATCACCCAACTCAAGGTGGCCCCCATGGCCCCTTTAATCCGGTTGGAAAACAAGCAGATTTTTCAATGTATGACCAGCTTTATCTCTGAGGGAAAGGTGCGACATCCAGTTTTCCCTTCATTATCACTACATTAGAATTGAACTGGTTAAAGTGTTTACAGTGTGTTTCCAAACCAGTACTCGCTTGCAACAATTTAGAGGAAACAGTGATCAAACTTTTAGACACTCTAAGAAACATATCTGCATTGTACAAGTATTTCTATCACAGCCTTACCCATGTACCCTCAAGGGACACACATATTAATACACCCACAACACCTTAAAGGGATGCTGTCATCACATAATTATCCCCTTTGAATCCCATTTCATTTTTACACAGGTTTTATTAGTGTTTGTATTTTTCTGCCACTTCAGCTATCACATATTAATATAGTTTATATATTCCATGCATCATTAGCCTCAGCTAAACCTCTAAACAGCTTTGAGCTGCTGCATCATCCACCTGGATCAAAATATTCAGCTTCAGGTAGACAAACTGCAAGGATGTGACAGACCTCGTTCCTGGGACTTATATCTATGGAACTCTGGATTCTTGAGGGTTGCACTTGAGACCAGTGGAACTCTTGGTTTAACCACTGGATGGGTTTAAGTCAACAAAGGAGTCTTCATGCTAAGGTTAGGGCATGGTGGGTCCCATGTCAGTAAAGGTGGCCATAAAATCCACTCATTTGGCAAGGTTGGCAAGTGAGCGGATCTTCTTCTGATATGTCCACCTACGGGAGGGAGATATCAGGCTAATTTGATCATTAGGACCAAAGAATCAAATTAAAACAATGGGGGGCGGAGCTAACTGCCAAACGAGATGGAAGCAGGGTGAAAGAGCTCCTGAGCAGTGAACTCTGAACGGGACCCCAGAACCTACAGATACCAATGGGAAAACATAATAAACAGAAAGAACAAGGTGGAGAGGAGGGCAGGAAACACTTCTAAACGACTTCTAAAGCAATTCTTCGTGTCGGCAGATTTGGAGCAGGCGTCACAAGGAGCCAAGATGGCGCCGCATCCCACGAAAAGCTCTGCAACGGAATCAGATAATGAATTGGTGAGTTCAGAACTGTCTACTTTATCATATCTAAAATCACTCCCGACTAAATCTGACATGCGGGATATGTTGGCACAAATACAAAGCACAGTAAAGGAGGAAGTAGCGGGCGTAAAAGCAGAGATTGCCGCATTAAACTTACGAGTTATAGACATTGAACAGGGAAACGACTCTGCAGAAAATGTAATAGAAGCATTGACACAAGCGAACGCCCACCATGTTAAGGCGATAAATACTTTGCAACGCAGACTAGACGATATAGATAATAGAGGGAGACGGAACAATCTCCGCATCAGAGGCCTGCCCGAACTGCCAGAAGGGAGCAACTTACAAGACTCTATCACAGAACTTTTTCAACAAATACTTAACCTACCCTCCACCCACACAATAGAAATGGAGAGAGTACACAAAGCCCTCAAGCCTAGAGGTCTCCCCACAGACAAGCCAAGGGATGTAATATGCTGCCTGACACGGTTTAAAATAAAAGAAGATACTAGCTAAAGCAAGAAAACAACAAAATATCAGATACGCAGGAGCAGATATTATTATCCTGCAAGACCTATTATGGCACACACTGCAACAAAGACGTATGGTCAGACCTATCTTGCAATTACTAAAAGAAAAAAAACCTCATGTTTCGCTGGACTTTCCCATTTGGAATACAAACAACAAAAGATGGAAAACAGCACACCTTAACCAACCCAGATGACATCTCGACCTTCTGCAAAGCTTGTGGTATAGAAGAACACATGAACTGTAAATCTTATGCAAGATATCAAGCGATACTCCCATTGATAAATATGACAGAAATTAGATTATATGGTTCTGGTAAAAGGTATCACAATTTTAATGGTTTAATTTGTTGTTCAGAGTTGTAACACCTATGACTTTCTTTCAATCGACACAGCCCCCCCCAGGGGTACCGACAGGTTTATCCTGACGAATATTGGTCCTATAGAGGTCCCAATCTATATAACCCCATATGTCTGGAAAACAGTACTAATAATAACTTACTATACAACTGTACTTGGAAAGTTTTGATGTATATAGTTTTTGCCCCATGGAAACTGGTCTATCTTACGGAAAGAGTTAATACAACGGTCTTAATAATACAAGGTAAAGGTTCCAAATCACCACTCAACTCCAAACTATACTTACCTTTAATATGTCTAATGTAATTAATATATGTTCACTCAATGCCAATGGGTTAAACCTGCCAGAGAAAAGAAGTAAAATTATTAGAGAAATGTCTAGAAATAAAGGGCACATTGTTATGCTACAAGAAACGCATTTTAAAAGTTCAGATTTCTTTCTTCAGAAACTTAGAGATTACCCCACATGGTATTATAGCAATGATCCTCTAAGCAAGGTCAAAGGAGTGGCGATAGGCCTACATAAATCCCTAGACTTCCAGTTATTGGAAGAAATACGAGATATAGAAGGAAGATATGTGGTTGTTAAAGGAATACTATGTCAAACTAAGTGCACACTAGTGTGTGTGTATTTACCAAATACTAACCAAACTGGTTATCTAATTAAGTTCTTAAAGAAGATAGAAACTTTAACAGAAGGGGTGTTGATATTAGGAGGTGATCTAAACCTGACACTAAATCCGATCATAGATAATTCTAAGGGACATACCTATGTGCCCCACTCAGCCCTCAATAAGGTCAAAAAGAAAATTTGTGAAAGTCAATTGGTTGACACCTGGAGATTTGTACATAAACTCAGACAAAGACTACACATTCTATTCTGCTGCAAAGAATGTGTACTCGAGAATAGACTATATTTTTATATCTCAATTTCACTTAGATATGGTGAAATCGGCAAAAATACATAATATTTTATGGTCCGACCATGCAATGACCCAACTCCAGATATGCCTGGATAAAAGACCATTAACAGCCTGGAGGTGGAGGCTAAATGACATTCTCCTAGACGACCAAGATTGTATGAAAGAAATAGAACAATCTATCTCTGATTACAAAGAAGGGTTAAAAAATGACACAACATCCCCACTGACTAGATGGCTAGCCCTTAAGTGTGTAATAAGAGGGATATTAATAAAACATGGGAGTTAAAAGGGAAAGATCCAAACGGACAAATTCTCTTATAGAAAAAATTCACAACCTGGAAATTAAACAAAAACAAAACCCAGATGAAGATATTCTTAAACTTTTAACTGAAGCCAGACTGGAGTTACATACACATATAAATGCTTATTGTACAGCGCTGCGGAATATGTTGGCGCTTTATAAATAAATGTTAATGTACTGTAATGTAATAAATGCTCGGACTAAATAATTTCTCTCCAGACTGAGACAACAATACTACGAGCATGGAAATAAATCAGGGAAAATGCTCGCAAGAGCCTTAAGGGTCAAGCAAACACAATCTTTCATACACCAAATAAGAGACTCCCGAGGTCACATGCACATGTCACCACAACAGATAGCGGAAACATTTAAAACATATTACGAGAAGTTATATAATCTACACCAATCAGAAAATCACAATAGAAGGGCAGAAGACGAAGCAACACAAAAATATCTAGAGAAAAACATCCCTCCAATTATTCCCAAAGAAAAAGCAAAACTACTAGAGGAACCAATAAGCCTAGGAGAAATAGGTGATGCTATAAAATCACTAAAACTAAACAAAGTTCCAGGCCCTGATGGATATACGGCTAAATTCTATAAACAATGCAAAACACAAGTCATTCCCTTTTTGGACCCACTATTTAACACTCCTAATAAAGAATTTCTGTTAGCTCATATCTAGATCATTCCAAAACAAGGGAAAGACCACTCCATATGTAACAATTACAGGCCAATATCGCTCCTTAACTTAGACCTAAAGTTATATGCATAAGTATTAGCACAGAGGCTTAAACCTCTACTGCCACAAGTAATACACCAAGATCAAGTGGGATTTGTACTAGGAAGAGAGGCCAAAGAAAATACTAATAAGGTAATTAATTGGACTATCTGGAGCCACAAACTAAAAAAGCCCTCCGTATTACTCTCAACAGACGCAGAAAAGGCCTTCGATCGAATTGACTGGGGGTTCTTAAGTAAAGCATTGAAAGCAATAGGCCTCCCAAAACTCTTTCAATCCAAAATAATGGCACTATACACGGTACCCTCTGCACAAATAAGGGCAAATGGGCTCCTATCGGACCCACTTGACATTAGAAATGGAACTAGACAAGGGTGCCCTCTATCCCCGCTTTTATACGTGATTTGCATGGAATTTCTCTTGATAGGATTTCGTAATAACCCAGATATCCAAGGCCTTATAATAGAGGGAAAAGAGTATAAAGCAGCTGCATTTGCAGATGACCTCCTATTAATCCTAACAAACCCAATAGTATCACTACCTAATGTCCTCAAAGAGTTAAACCTATACGGCTTATGCTCAAACTACAAGATAAACATGGACAAGTCTGAAGCCCTACCTATAATAATGCCTCTCCCATTACTAGCCAACCTACAAGACAGCTTTAAGTTTAAATGGCAAGATATGGCCATTACATACTTGGGAATACAAATTACCCCTGACCCAAAACAACTATTTGGGAAAAACTACCCACCATTACTGACGGAAGTGAAAAACCTACTCACATCTTGGGCAATGAAAAGAATTACCTGGACAGGGAAAATAAATACCATAAAAATGTCAATATTACCAAAATGTATCTATCTGTTTAGCACTTTACCTATTCCCATTAGTAAAAATTATTTTAAAGAAGTGAATTCTGCCCTAGACGTATACATATGGAGTAAAGGAAGAAACAGGATTAACAGAGAGACATTATACAGACCAAAATTAAGAGGGGGTTTAGGAATGCCAGATTTAGAAAATTATTACCAATCCAGTATTTTAGCAAAGATCCTAGAATACACTACTAAACAAGCTTCCAAAGTCCAATGGAAAATACTAGAAAATGCATGGCTGAAAGGAAGGCTGGGTTCAGTAATCTCAAAAAACTTAACCTCCCTCCTGAAGCGAAATCACATATGTTGATACAAAACTGTGTAGAAATATGGCATAAGCTCAATGACAAACTTAATCTAGCACCTTACCCATCATGTCTAATTCCCTTGACAAACAATGTAGAATTCCTGCCTGGTTGTATAGATGGAGGTTACTTGACAGCCTTTGGACTCTCCTATCCAATTATTAGACACTTCATATCGACAAAAGGAGATCCAATACCTAAAGCAATAAAAAATTAAGAACAATGGGTACAAAGAGACAAATGGAGAATTAAGCAAGTCAATAACTTTATACAGTTATTGAAAATAGATAGGAAAATGAATAAAGAACTAACCAGTTTTTGAAAAGATGTGCTTACTAGAAGTCGACATCAGGCATACCCTAGCACTATTTTATAAAATAATACACGATTGTAAATATACAAACCTACCTCAATATACCAAAATCTTGGGAAAGAGAATTAGGGACCACATTCTCAGAGGAAAACTGGGAAAAAATATTTTGCATAACCGCTAAGTGCTCTATAAGCAATAGATTCCAAGAATACTCGTATAAACTCTTAACAAGATGGTATAGGACACCAGCTCTGCTCTATAAATTTAAAATTATGAAGTCAGACACGTGCTGGATATGTAAGGTGGGAACAGGCAACTTAACACATATCTGGTACACCTGTCCCAAAATACAATATTACTGGTCCCAAGTAAGAGAAAAATGCGCAATGATAATAAAAGAACAAATATCTCTAGACATACAAGCACTAATTCTCTTTCACAAGTATGAGCCAAAGGAATACACCAAAAAATATTTACTACTCCAATTACTAATAGCAGCTAAAGCCTTAATCCCTATGAATTGGAGGAAAGAGCAACATCCAACAATAGAGGGATGGTTTCAATTAATAAATGAAATATGCCTGATGGAAGACTTAACCTCATCATTACATAATACATACCTAGATTTCGCAGCTGTATGGGTTACCGTGGAAAGAGTTTATTGGTAAAGAAACAGGTGGGAGAGTCCAAGAACCCATAGGCTGTCAAGAGACCTAAAGTATTAAACATACTAAGTTTAATACTTTAGTATTTCGATGTGTATAATGATGTGACACAAATGACCAATTGTGAATGCAAATGCTTTATTTGTAAAGAAATTGTACACACTTTGTACCACGAAATAAAAAACCTTAAATACAAAAAAAAAAAATTAAAACAATGGGCATAGGCTACATCGGATTGGGGACCACATCAACAAGCCAATGCATTTCTCGACCAATTTCAGACCAGATGACGGTCGGGGAGGCCCGTCAATGGTGCCCATACATGGGAAGATATGCTGCTAAATCAGTCTAAAGGACCAATATCTGCAGCTGAAATTGGCCCGTGTATGGCCACCTTTGGTCTGTGCTTGCTGCCTAAAGGTGGCCTAAAGGGGAACTAAAGCTTACCTAAAGAAGTAGGCTAGAAATGTTGTACATTATGTTCTGGGCTTCCTTACCAGCCCAAGGCAAAGCTGTCCCTGGCAGGGAAGATCTGTGTCTCCAAAAATGCTCCCCATCTTCTTTGAGCTACTGTAAGTTACTCAGCATAGGGACCAACTCACAATATACTGTGATTAGTAATTTAGCTATGCCCCTAAGCTCAGATTTTCAACAGCTGCCCAGAGATCACTGAGCAAGTAGTGTCGTAGACACACCTAACTAAATACAAGATGGGGGTCTCCAGTAACAACTGTGAAGGCCAGGATACTTACTGTTATAGAGATGCTGAGCTGGTGCAGTAAGTTCAATATAGTAACATAGTAACATAGTAAGTTGGGTTGAAAAAAGACATACGTCCATCAAGTTCAACCATAATGCCTATATATAACCTGCCTAACTACTAGTTGATCCAGAGGAAGGCAAAAAACCCCTCTGAAGCCTCTCTAATTTGCCGCAGAGGGGAAAAAATTCCTTCCTGACTCCAAGATGGCAATCGGACCAGTCCCTGGATCAACTAGTACTAAGAGCTATCTCCCATAACCCTGTATTCCCTCACTTGCTAAGAATCTATCCAGCCCCTTCTTAAAGTTATATAATGTATCAGCCAGTACGACTGATTCGGGGAGGGAATTCCAGAACTTCACAGCTCTCACAGTAAAAAATCCTTTCCGAATATTTAAATGGAAGTAAAAAATCCTTTCCGAATATTTAAATGGAATATACTGTATAAAATTTGGCATTTCTGGCCATATTTATTTTTAGGGTTTAGTGCTCCTTAAAGCTGCTGATTTGGGCCCTTTAGACAGATTTGGCACCTTATCCACTCCTTTCTGGGGCTCTACCTGACAAATATTTTCTTAGGTTTATGTTAGAATTTTGGGCTAAGTAATAATAATCATTTCCCCCCGAAATCACAACATTAAATTCTGTACCATTGCAGAAATAATCAAGTTACTCTTGAGGGGATACCCCTCTCAACAATCTGTCTCTCTAAATTAGGGTCAGACTGGGGTGTGTGGGGCCCACTGGGGCTGCCACCCCAGCCCCTGCTGCCCCCACACCCTTCCCCCGAGCACACAAATCTCATACATAACCAGGCACAATCAAGGAGAGAGATTAGTGGGGCCCAAAAGGGCAGGGGACCATTGCATTTCCCCCCCAGTGTCCCACCGACCCTGTCCAACCTTACTCTATATGCAAGAGTCTCATTTTGATTGACAGATAGGTCAAATACATGGGTTTGGGTTCCCTTTGCCTAGGCAATGTATTAGGCCTAAATGTCTTTCAAAGTAAATGACTCTGACACAAAGCTTGAGAATAACTTGATTATCTCAGAAACAGTACAGAATTTTTAATTCATTATATTTTGAAAGCATCATATTTCCATGACATGAAGGGTATATTCAATTTTAATCTTCCCAATAGTTCCCCTTTAAGCAGAAGACCCATCCTTACAGCTCCTGTATCCTGTCTAAACATTCTGAGGCATATTTATAAACATTGGAGACAAACATCGCCGGCGATGTTGCCCATAGCAACCAATCAGCAACAATCACTATCAAGTTAGAAAACAAAAGAAAAGCTCTGATTAGTTGCTATGTTCAACATCACCAGTGATGACCAGTGTTAATAAAAACATCCCTCTGTGTACAAAAATACTGACATAGTACTTTTTGCCCCTATTGCATTTGCTGTGTCTGTATTTGTATTCAGACAGTAATTCAAGCATAGAGAATGTTCCGGGGCTAGAGAAACATAAGTACAAAGGACAGGGTCTAAAGCTGACAGACAGAAAACCTTGTTAGAAGTCACTAAAAAAAAGGACTGCTATATTGATAAGGGGGTGGATACACTGAATACACACAGGGTCGGACTGGGTCGGCAGGACGCTGGGACACATAGGGTGTGTGGGGGGTCCTGGGGTAGCAGCTCTGATGGGCCTGGCACACCCCAGTCCGACCCTGAATACACAGACTCCAAACAAAAATATTAACCATATACAGGAATTTAGCATATAGGCCTGTTAGTCTGCCGAATTTAGTATGGGCCTGTTAGTCTGACGTCAGTAGTAGGAAAGATTTTGGAAGGGGTAATAAGGGATAGGGTACTTGAATACATTGCAGTTCACAATACTATAAGTTTGTGCCAGCATGGTTTTATGCGTAACAGATCTTGCCAGACTAATTTAGTCGCCTTTTATGAGGAGGTGAGCAGGAACCTTGAGTGGTGGTAAATGGAACATTTTCTAATCGGACCAGTGTGGTTAGTGGAGTACCGCAGGGGTCAGTCCTTGGTCCTTTGCTTTTTAACTTGTTTATTAAAGACCTGGAGGTGGGCATAGAGAGTACTGTATCTATTTTTGCTGATGACACTAAATTGTGCAAAACAAGTTCCATGTAGTATTCTGCCGCTTTGCAGAGCGATTTGACAAAATTGGAAAACTGGGCAGCAAACTGGAAAATGAGGTTCAATGTTGACAAATGCAAAGTGGTAGAAATATTATAAACTACTGAATGGTAGTGTGTTGTGGGTATCCTTAATGGAGAAGGATCTAGGGGTTTTTGTAGATAACAAGTTGACTTATTCAAGGCAGTGTCATTCTGTGGCTACTAAAGCAAATAAAGTGCTGTCTTGTATAAAAAAAGGGCATTGACTCAAGGGATGAAAACATAATTTTGCCTCTTTATAGGTCCCTGGTAAGGCCTCACCTTGAGTATGCAGTGCAGTTTTGGGCTCCAGTCCTTAAGAAGGATATTAATGAGCTGGAGAGAGTGCAGAGATGTGCAACTAAACTGGTAAAGGGGATGAAAGATTTAAGCTATGAAGTTAGACTGTCGAGGCTGGGGTTGTTTTCTCTGGAAAAGAGGCGCTTGCGAGGGGACATGATTACTCTGTACAAGTACATTAGAGGGGATTATAGGCAGATGGAGGATGTTCTTTTTTCCCATAAAAACGATCAACGCACCAGAGGTCACCCCTATAGATTAGAGGAACGGAGCTTCCAGTTGAAGCAGCGTAGGTGGTTTTTCACGGTGAGGGCAGTAAGGTTGTGGAATGCCCTTCCTAGTGATGTGGTAATGGCAGATTCTGTTAATGCCTAGATAAGTTTTTGAACAAGCAGAATATCCAAGGCTATTGTGATACTAATATCTACAGTTAGTATTTGTGGTTGTATATATAGTTTATGTATGTGAGTGTATAGATTGGTAAGTATAGGTTGTGTGTGCTGGGTTTACTTGGAAGGGTTGAACTTGATGGACTCTGGTCTTTTTTCAACCCTATGTAACTATGTGACTATGTAACTATGTAAATATATATTTCAATTAATAAATAATAGATTGTATGGGCGATTTGCCCTTTATCTCTTCACTTAACATTTTTTAATGTTTAGAATATAACTGATATTTACAAAGATTATAACTAGCTTTTTATTTTAAAACATTAGATAGGGATAAGATTTTAAGGCCCAAGGCCCTTACGCTAGCTGCCTATCAAGATGACGAGAGCAGGCAATAGGGAAAAAAATCCTCCTTGCTAAATGTGTCCTGTGCTCTCTAATAACACAAGGTGTCATTGTATACCCAAATCAGTTTCCAGAGCCGTACGTATAACAACAATTAAGACACGAGGGAAGCGAGCTAGCAGCAGGGGGAGAGAAGTAGGTGGAGAGAAAGAAGCACAATATCTGCCTCGCTATAAAGAGACAGGCCTTTCCCTTTCTATTCTGGCGCTGCCATGAAAACCAATGCATGGAATTGAATGCAATATTTTTATGGATGAAATTGGTTTTGTATGAGAAGAATGGCAGATGTGTGGTTCTGGGATTGCGAGTAGATTATATATATATATATACTGCAAACATTAACATTTCCCCTCTTTTACATGTGTAGGATCTTTTATATAGAAATCCATTCCCCAAGAAGCTCTTAAGACATAGAAATGCAATTTCACATGTGCTATTTTATCTTTAATAATAAGACATTCTTAGAACTACTACTTTTTCTTTTTTTAAAGGGGAACTCCACCCAAACACATCTTAAGCTTTTTGAAAAGAAAACATAATTTAAAGCAACTTTGTAGTATACATCAGTTAAACAATATGCAGCATTTTCATGATGTTTAATGTAATTATCTGGTTTAAAACAGTTCCCTAAGCCCCGCCCCCTGTTCCCCTGCTGATCTGGCTGAGTACTTTGAGACTCAAATAAAATTTAACAGTAGTCGCCTGTCCTCAGCCTGCATCCTCCCAATCCCACAATCCCCTGCTGCAAACGTGATGTCAATAAGGAAAGTAACATCCCAGTGCAATGCATTGTGGGTTATGTAGTCCCTGCATGTTGTCTGAAAGCTGTGGAGAAGTTGTTACAATTTTCAACATGAATGTTTTAGTCCTTCCTCCCCTACTAGGATTTCAAATGATGTAGAAAGAGAAGAACTGTTTTGCAGCTGGATTTCAGCATATAAAAATGGTATTTATTCATACTTGTTAAAGGAACAGATTACAATGATGGGTATATTAGGGATTTCCTGTGTTGTGTGGTGCTCTTTAAGAAAGCTGGAGTTCCCCTTTATGATTTAAATATTTTTAGTAGCCTTAAGGCATGATGTTCCAAGTGACAAAAAGACCCTTTATCAAGAAAACCCCAGGTACCAAGCATTGTGCATGAAAGATTCCAATAAATGTTGTTGATGGGCAATGTCAATGCCTCTTCCAACCACAAGCAGAACTAGAATATTACCAAGATTGGCCCCAGAAATAGTAATGGCTTGGGGCATTTTCCTCTCACTGCCAGTGCAGTCTCTCCTTCCCAGAGACACAAACCATTTTGCTTCACATCTCGGCCACCAGTAATACAGCCAAAGTCTTAAGGTGGCCATACACGGGCTGATTCTAGCTGCCGTATCAGTCCCTTTAAGGAGGTTAGGAAGCCCCTTTGCAAGATATATATCTGGTCTGGAAAATCCCCAGGAGAAATCCGTGCATGTCTTCATGATAATATGAAACCTATTCTGTAGCTTTATGCAAACAAGACAGCGCAACCAACAAAACTGTTCAGGGAAGTTGAACAAAGCAATGAAGACAGCGAGCTCAGGTGAAAGGAGGAACAACACACCTGCAGGGACTTGTCTCTCCCCTTACCTGGGCTTTATGGGAAAGCAGACGAGCACACACAGCTTTGAAGTGCTTAAGCATAACCCTTGGGTTACCAGAAATGTTACTAGAAAAATGAGTATTATCAGACCTGTGCTCTGATAAACTTCAGTCACACTTTACTGCTGCGCTGCAAGTTGGAGTGATATCTCCCCCCCCCCCCCCCAGCAGCCAATCAGCAAAACAATGGGAAGGGAGCAAGATAGCAGCTCCCAGTAGGTATCAGAATAGCACTCAATAGTAAGAAATCCAAGTCCGGCTTGGGACTCCTCCAGTTACATGGGAGTAGGAGAAACAATAGGTTACCTGAAAGCAGTTCTAATGTGTAGCATTAGTAGTGGTATAACAGCTAAAAAGAATAAAATGTTAAATGGCAGAGGGAATTATTTGCAGGACAAGAGGATCTTAGGCCCTCGCTAGTTGCATCTCCATCTGCCCATCCTCACGCATTCCCCTTTCATATCCTCCCATTCCCCTGGCCCACACTCTCATTCCCCTTTCCTATCCTCCCATTCCCCTTTCCCATCCTCCCATTCCCCTGTTCCTTCCACCCATTCCCCTGCCCCATCCACCCATTACCCTGCCCCGTCCTCCCATTCCCCGGCCCCACCCTCCCATTCCCCTGCCCCACCCTCCCATTCCCCTGCTCCACCCTCCCATTCCCCTGCTCCTTCCACCCATTCCCCTGCCCCATCCTACCATTCTCCTGCCTAGCCGACCCATTTTCCCACCCTCAAGTTGTCACTGGCACTGCCTGCCCCTAACCTAAAGGCCAGTATTAATAGCAAAAAAGGTGGTAACCCTGTTTGTAGTGCACAAATATGCTTTCAGCTCTTATTAGTTGTGAGTTACATTTGCCACTTTTCAAGGTCTAGAGCCAAAATTAGCATCTTAATATCTTATTTTATACCTGATAATATGGTAACTCACTGATACTGATAACATGGCAACTCACCATATTGAATGCTGGAGATTGAGTTTGTGTAACCAACAGCAGTGACCTTAAAGGAGAAAGAAAGGTAAAAACTAAGTAAGCTTTATCAGAAAGGTCTATGTAAATGCAGCCATAAGCACTCACAGAAATGCTGCACTGACTTCTCTGAAAAAAAGATTTGTTGTGTCTGTAATTCCTGTGCCAGAGACACGCAGCTTTCTGTTCTCTGCTCTCTCCTGCTCCCCCCTCCCTCAAGAATGCTAAGAACTCACTCCCCCCCCCCTTAGGAATGTGGATCTGAGCTAATCAGCAGGAAGCTGACTCATAGTCTTACAAACTGAGCATGTTCACTTGGTCTGGGTGTCTGTGCAGGAGTGAGGCATTATGTTAACTTTCTTTACACAGCTCAGCGTTTTTTCTTCCTGTTTGGCTTCTGATCTTCTGAACTTCACCTGTTGTGAATGGGGAGACTTAAGGGCACTATTGAGACAACTGAAGGTATGCCTGCAGCTTGAGATTAACTCTTTACTAGCCTTTCCTTCTCCTTTAAGATCAGTTAGGTTAGTAAACTCGGAACTAAAAATTTTAGGTGTTAATGTGTGACAATTTTAACGCACAGATGCCTAAATACCCCAAGGCATGGACAGACAGTCTCTTATGTTTCCATAGCTTTTATTTATATGATGTGATTTAATAGTCTCTGTTGTATTATTTAGTGTACAATAATTAATATAAAATGATATACATTGTCTTGCTCTTAAGGACTTTAAAGAAGCGCCTTACTCTGAAGACCACTGGTGTAAGTGGAGCCCACACCTAACCTTCCTTTTAGCACATGGGGCACAGGGTCCATTGCCAACGGGCAAGTTCTCATTGCTAAATCTGTTCATTTTTGCCTATGGGAGAGCAGAGATCAATTTGGCTTTTTAAACCATGGTGGTGATGGAACTCTGCTCTCACCACATTCAAATAAGATTTTGTGGTTGGGTCATGTGATATTATTAGCTGTTATTTTCTATAGCACAAACCTATTCTGCAGCACTTTACAGAGATTATCTATCTCTACCTCAACCCCTGCCTCAGTGGAGCTTACAATCACATTTATAAACCAGGAAGGAAACAGTGGTGGACAAAATGCCCCGCTCCATCTGTCATCTCCATACTAGTGATAGAAATGTGTCCTGATGGGTGCACATAAAGCATTGTGGTACTGAGGTCCTCCTGTCCCCGTTCCATGTACATCATTCACTAGTATTAGTAGGCGAGGGGCACAGATAAAGCCCTGTGTGCCATAGCCCTTACCATCTTCCCAGCCTGTTACAGTCAGATATGTACTGGCAGATTTCTCAAATACATTAAAAGAATATGATTGAAACTGATTGAATGTGAGACATTTCTCATGTGTGCAGTCCTAGAGTGGCAAAAAATGAGGGGGCCATTGGGCCACCATTTAAATCTCCTGCCTGCCCAGCCCCCAGTGAAAGTGACTGATTGCACTGGAGCAGAGGAAGCTTTATCGCTGGGTGAAAGGGATTATGAGCGGAGGGTGGGGGGCGAGCAATGGGCCTAAGGGTGCAAAATCATTACATCCGGCTCTGCGTGTGTGAGATTTGGTGAGAAGAAACAAGAAGCATTTGAAAGTTTGATAAAA